>NC_044558.1:109977895-110027988 GCF_007565055.1 Rhinopithecus roxellana
TTAGAAACTTCTTGGTGATGTGTGAATTCATCTCACAGAGTTACACTTATGTTTCGTGGAGCAGTCCATTAACACTGTCTGTGGGGAAACTGAGAAGGGATTCTCTGGATCACATTGATGCCTACGCTGATAAAGGAAATTTCATCCGTTCAAAACGTGAAAGAAGCTTTCTGAGAAACTTCTTCCTGATCTGTGAGTTCATCTCACAGAGTTACAACCTCTGCCTCAAGAAGAAGTTTGCTAACACTCTTTTCGTGGAATCTGCAAAGTGATATTTGGGAGCCTTTTGGGGCCCATGGTGATAAACGAAATATCCTCACATAATAACTAAAGAGAAGCTTTCTGAGAAACTGCTTTGCCATGTGTGAATGCAACTCACAGAGTTACACGTTTCTCTTCAGTGATCAGTTTGTTAGCACAGTTTTCTGGAGATCTGCAATTAGACACCTCATAGCGCAATGAACATTACAGTGACAAAGAAAATATCCACAGATGAAAACTACAAAGAAGCTTTCTTAGAAACTTCTTGGTGATGTGTGAATTCATCTCACAGAGTTACACTTATGTTTCGTGGAGCAGTCCATTAACACTGTCTGTGGGGAAACTGAGAAGGGATTCTCTGGATCACATTGATGCCTACGCTGATAAAGGAAATTTCATCCGTTCAAAACGTGAAAGAAGCTTTCTGAGAAACTTCTTCCTGATCTGTGAGTTCATCTCACAGAGTAACAACCTCTGCCTCAAGAAGCAGTTTGCTAACACTCTTTTCGTGGAATCTGCAAAGTGATATTTGGGAGCCTTTTGGGGCCCATGGTGATAAAGGAAATATCCTCACATAATAACTAAAGAGAAGCTTTCTGAGAAACTGCTTTGCCATGTGTGAATGCAACTCACAGAGTTACACGTTTCTCTTCAGTGATCAGTTTGTTAGCACAGTTTTCTGGAGATCTGCAATTAGATACTTCATAGCGCAATGAACATTACAGTGACAAAGAAAATATCCACAGATGAAAACTCGAAAGAAGCTTTCTTTGAAACTTCTTGGTGATGTGTGAATTCATCTCACAGAGTTACACTTATGTTTCGTGGAGCAGTCCATTAACACTGTCTTTGGGGAAACTGAGAAGGGCTTCTTTGGATCACATTGAGGCCTACGCTGATAAAGGAAATTTCATCCGTTCAAAACGTGAAAGAAGCTTTCTGAGAAAATTCTTTCTGATCTGTGAGTTCATCTCACAGAGTTACAACCTCTGCCTCAAGAAGCAGTTTGCTAACCCTCTTTTCGTGGAATCTGCAAAGTGATATTTGGAGCCTATTGGGGCCCATGTTGATAAAGGAAATATCCTCACATAATAACTAAAGAGAAGCTTTCTGAGAAACTGCATTGCCATGTGTGAATGCAACTCACAGAGTTACACGTTTCTCTTCAGTGATCAGTTTGTTAGCACAGTTTTCTGGAAATCTGCAATTAGATACTTCATAGCGCAATGAACATTACAGTGACAAAGGAAATATCCACAGATGAAAACTAGAAAGAAGCTTTGTTAGAAACTTCTTGGAGATGTGTGAATTCGTCTCACAGAGTTACACTTATGTTTCGTTGAGCAGTCCATTAACACTGTGTTTGGGGAAACTGAGAAGGGCTTCTTTGGATCACATTGAGGCCTACGCTGATAAAGGAAATTTCATCCGTTCAAAACGTGAAAGAAGCTTTCTGAGAAACTTCTTTCTGATCTGTGAGTTCATCTCACAGAGTTACAACCTCTGCCTCAAGAAGCAGTTTGCTAACACTCTTTTCGTGGAATCTGCAAAGTATTATTTGGGAGCCTATTGGGGCCCTTGGTGATAAAGGAATTATCCTCACATAATAACTAAAGAGAAGCTTTCTGAGAAACTGCATTGCCATGTGTGAATGCAACTCACAGAGTTACACGTTTCTCTTCAATGATCAGTTTGTTAGCACAGTTTTCTGGAGATCTGCAATTAGATACTTCCTAGCGCAAAGAACATTACAGTGACAAAGGAAATATCCACAGATGAAAACTAGAAAGAAGCTTTCTTAGAAATTTCTTGGTGATGTGTGAATTCATCTCACAGAGTTACACTTATGTTTCGTGGAGCAGTCCATTAACGCTGTCTTTGCGGAAACTGACAAGGGATTCTTTGGATCACATTGAGGCCTGCGCTGATAAAGGAAATTTCATCCGTTCAAAACGTGAAAGAAGCTTTCTGAGAAACTTCTTTCTTATCTGTGAGTTCCTATCACAGAGTTACAACCTCTGCCTCAAGAAGCAGTTTGCTAACACTCTTTTCGTGGAATCTGCAAAGTGATATTTGGGAGCCTATTGGGGCCCATGGTGATAAAGGAAATATCCTCACATAATAACTAAAGGGAAGCTTTCTGAGAAACTGCATTGCCATGTGTGAATGCAACTCACAGAGTTACACGTTTCTCTTCAGTGATCAGTCTGTTAGCACAGTTTTCTGGAAATCTGCAATTAGATACTTCATAGCGCAATGAACATTACAGTGACAAAGGAAATATCCACAGATGAAAACTACAAAGAAGCTTTCTTAGAAACTTCTTGGTGATGTGTGAATTCATCTCACAGAGTTACACTTATGTTTCGTAGAGCAGTCCATTAACACTGTCTGTGGGGAAACTGAGAAGGGATTCTCTGGATCACATTGATGCCTACGCTGATAAAGGAAATTTCATCCGTTCAAAACGTGAAAGAAGCTTTCTGAGAAACTTCTTCCTGATCTGTGAGTTCATCTCACAGAGTTACAACCTCTGCCTCAAGAAGCAGTTTGCTAACACTCTTTTCGTGGAATCTGCAAAGTGATATTTGGGAACCTTTTGGGGCCCATGGTGATAAAGGAAATATCCTCACATAATAACTAAAGAGAAGCTTTCTGAGAAACTGCTTTGCCATGTGTGAATGCAACTCACAGAGTTACAGGTTTCTCTTCAGTGATCAGTTTGTTAGCACAGTTTTCTGGAGATCTGCAATTAGATACTTCATAGCCCAATGAACATTACAGTGACAAAGAAAATATCCACTGATGAAAACTACAAAGAAGCTTTCTTAGAAACTTCTTGGTGATGTGTGAATTCATCTCACAGAGTTACACTTATGTTTCGTGGAGCAGTCCATTAACACTGTCTGTGGGGAAACTGAGAAGGGATTCTCTGGATCACATTGATGCCTACGCTGATAAAGGAAATTTCATCCGTTCAAAACGTGAAAGAAGCTTTCTGAGAAACTTCTTCCTGATCTGTGAGTTCATCTCACAGAGTTACAACCTCTGCCTCAAGAAGCAGTTTGCTAACACTCTTTTCGTGGAATCTGCAAAGTGATATTTGGGAGCCTATTGGGGCCCATGGTGATAAAGGAAATATCCTCACATAATAACTAAAGAGAAGCTTTCTGAGAAACTGCATTGCCATGTGTGAATGCAACTCACAGAGTTACACGTTTCTCTTCAGTGATCAGTTTGTTAGCACAGTTTTCTGGAGATCTGCAATTAGATACTTCATAGCGCAATGAACATTACAGTGACAAAGAAAATATCCACAGATGAAAACTCGAAAGAAGCTTTCTTTGAAACTTCTTGGTGATGTGTGAATTCATCTCACAGAGTTACACTTATGTTTCGTGGAGCAGTCCATTAACACTGTCTTTGGGGAAACTGAGAAGGGCTTCTTTGGATCACATTGAGGCCTACGCTGATAAAGGAAATTTCATCCGTTCAAAACGTGAAAGAAGCTTTCTGAGAAAATTCTTTCTGATCTGTGAGTTCATCTCACAGAGTTACAACCTCTGCCTCAAGAAGCAGTTTGCTAACCCTCTTTTCGTGGAATCTGCAAAGTGATATTTGGAGCCTATTGGGGCCCATGTTGATAAAGGAAATATCCTCACATAATAACTAAAGAGAAGCTTTCTGAGAAACTGCATTGCCATGTGTGAATGCAACTCACAGAGTTACACGTTTCTCTTCAGTGATCAGTCTGTTAGCACAGTTTTCTGGAAATCTGCAATTAGATACTTCATAGCGCAATGAACATTACAGTGACAAAGGAAATATCCACAGATGAAAACTACAAAGAAGCTTTCTTAGAAACTTCTTGGTGATGTGTGAATTCATCTCACAGAGTTACACTTATGTTTCGTGGAGCAGTCCATTAACACTGTCTGTGGGGAAACTGAGAAGGGATTCTCTGGATCACATTGATGCCTACGCTGATAAAGGAAATTTCATCCGTTCAAAACGTGAAAGAAGCTTTCTGAGAAACTTCTTCCTGATCTGTGAGTTCATCTCACAGAGTTACAACCTCTGCCTCAAGAAGCAGTTTGCTAACACTCTTTTCGTGGAATCTGCAAAGTATTATTTGGGAGCCTATTGGGGCCCTTGGTGATAAAGGAATTATCCTCACATAATAACTAAAGAGAAGCTTTCTGAGAAACTGCATTGCCATGTGTGAATGCAACTCACAGAGTTACACGTTTCTCTTCAATGATCAGTTTGTTAGCACAGTTTTCTGGAAATCTGCAATTAGATACTTCCTAGCGCAAAGAACATTACAGTGACAAAGGAAATATCCACAGATGAAAACTAGAAAGAAGCTTTCTTAGAAATTTCTTGGTGATGTGTGAATTCATCTCACAGAGTTACACTTATGTTTCGTGGAGCAGTCCATTAACGCTGTCTTTGCGGAAACTGACAAGGGATTCTTTGGATCACATTGAGGCCTACGCTGATAAAGGAAATTTCATCCGTTCAAAACGTGAAAGAAGCTTTCTGAGAAACTTCTTTCTGATCTGTGAGTTCATCTCACAGAGTTACAACCTCTGCCTCAAGAAGCAGTTTGCTAACACTCTTTTCGTGGAATCTGCAAAGTGATATTTGGGAGCCTATTGGGGCCCATGTTGATAAAGGAAATATCCTCACATAATAACTAAAGAGAAGCTTTCTGAGAAACTGCATTGCCATGTGTGAATGCAACTCACAGAGTTACACGTTTCTCTTCAGTGATCAGTTTGTTAGCACAGTTTTCTGGAAATCTGCAATTAGATACTTCATAGCGCAATGAACATTACAGTGACAAAGGAAATATCCACAGATGAAAACTAGAAAGAAGCTTTCTTAGAAACTTCTTGGAGATGTGTGAATTCATCTCACAGAGTTACACTTATGTTTCGTGGAGCAGTCCATTAACACTGTGTTTGGGGAAACTGAGAAGGGCTTCTTTGGATCACATTGAGGCCTACGCTGATAAAGGAAATTTCATCCGTTCAAAACGTGAAAGAAGCTTTCTGAGAAACTTCTTTCTGATCTGTGAGTTCATCTCACAGAGTTACAACCTCTGCCTCAAGAAGCAGTTTGCTAACACTCTTTTCGTGGAATCTGCAAAGTGATATTTGGGAGCCTATTGGGGCCCATGGTGATAAAGGAAATATCCTCACATAATAACTAAAGAGAAGCTTTCTGAGAAACTGCATTGCCATGTGTGAATGCAACTCACAGAGTTACACGTTTCTCTTCAGTGATCAGTTTGTTAGCACAGTTTTCTGGAAATCTGCAATTAGATACTTCCTAGCGCAAAGAACATTACAGTGACAAAGGAAATATCCACAGATGAAAACTAGAAAGAAGCTTTCTTAGAAACTTCTTGGTGATGTGTGAATTCATCTCACAGAGTTACACTTATGTTTCGTGGAGCAGTCCATTAACACTGTCTTCGGGGAAACTGAGGAGGGCTTCTTTGGATCACATTGAGGCCTACGCTGATAAAGGAAATTTCATCCGTTCAAAACGTGAAAGAAGCTTTCTGAGAAACTTCTTTCTGATCTGTGAGTTCATCTCACAGAGTTACAACCTCTGCCTCAAGAAGCAGTTTGCTAACACTCTTTTCGTGGAATCTGCAAAGTGATATTTGGGAGCCTATTGGGGCCCATGGTGATAAAGGAAATATCCTCACATAATAACTAAAGGGAAGCTTTCTGAGAAACTGCATTGCCATGTGTGAATGCAACTCACAGAGTTACACGTTTCTCTTCAGTGATCAGTTTGTTAGCACAGTTTTCTGGAAATCTGCAATTAGATACTTCATAGCGCAATGAACATTACAGTGACAAAGGAAATATCCACAGATGAAAACTAGAAAGAAGCTTTCTTAGAAATTTCTTGGTGATGTGTGAATTCATCTCACAGAGTTACACTTATGTTTCGTGGAGCAGTCCATTAACACTGTCTTCGGGGAAACTGAGGAGGGCTTCTTTGGATCACATTGAGGCCTACGCTGATAAAGGAAATTTCATCCGTTCAAAACGTGAAAGAAGCTTTCTGAGAAACTTCTTTCTGATCTGTGAGTTCATCTCACAGACTTACAACCTCTGCCTCAAGAAGCAGTTTGCTAACACTCTTTTCGTGGAATCTGCAAAGTGATATTTGGGAGCCTATTGGGGCCCATGTTGATAAAGGAAATATCCTCACATAATAACTAAAGAGAAGCTTTCTGAGAAACTGCATTGCCATGTGTGAATGCAACTCACAGAGTTACACGTTTCTCTTCAGTGATCAGTTTGTTAGCACAGTTTTCTGGAAATCTGCAATTAGATACTTCATAGCGCAATGAACATTACAGTGACAAAGGAAATATCCACAGATGAAAACTAGAAAGAAGCTTTCTTAGAAACTTCTTGGTGATGTGTGAATTCATCTCACAGAGTTACACTTATGTTTCGTGGAGCAGTCCATTAACACTGTCTTTGGGGAAACTGAGAAGGGCTTCTTTGGATCACATTGAGGCCTACGCTGATAAAGGAAATTTCATCCGTTCAAAACGTGAAAGAAGCTTTCTGAGAAACTTCTTTCTGATCTGTGAGTTCATCTCACAGAGTTACAACCTCTGCCTCAAGAAGCAGTTTGCTAACACTCTTTTCGTGGAATCTGCAAAGTGATATTTGGGAGCCTATTGGGGCCCATGGTGATAAAGGAAATATCCTCACATAATAACTAAAGAGAAGCTTTCTGAGAAACTGCATTGCCATGTGTGAATGCAACTCACAGAGTTACACGTTTCTCTTCAGTGATCAGTTTGTTAGCACAGTTTTCTGGAAATCTGCAATTAGATACTTCATAGCGCAATGAACATTACAGTGACAAAGGAAATATCCACAGATGAAAACTAGAAAGAAGCTTTCTTAGAAACTTCTTGGTGATGTGTGAATTCATCTCACAGAGTTACACTTATGTTTCGTGGAGCAGTCCATTAACACTGTCTTCGGGGAAACTGAGGAGGGCTTCTTTGGATCACATTGAGGCCTACGCTGATAAAGGAAATTTCATCCGTTCAAAACGTGAAAGAAGCTTTCTGAGAAACTTCTTTCTGATCTGTGAGTTCATCTCACAGACTTACAACCTCTGCCTCAAGAAGCAGTTTGCTAACACTCATTTCGTGGAATCTGCAAAGTGATATTTGGGAGCCTATTGGGGCCCATGGTGATAAAGGAAATATCCTCACATAATAACTAAAGAGAAGCTTTCTGAGAAACTGCATTGCCATGTGTGAATGCAACTCACAGAGTTACACGTTTCTCTTCAGTGATCAGTTTGTTAGCACAGTTTTCTGGAAATCTGCAATTAGATACTTCATAGCGCAATGAACATTACAGTGACAAAGGAAATATCCACAGATGAAAACTAGAAAGAAGCTTTCTTAGAAACTTCTTGGTGATGTGTGAATTCATCTCACAGAGTTACACTTATGTTTCGTGGAGCAGTCCATTAACACTGTCTTTGAGGAATCTGAGAAGGGCTTCTTTGGATCACATTGAGGCCTACGCTGATAAAGGAAATTTCATCCGTTCAAAACGTGAAAGAAGCTTTCTGAGAAACTTCTTTCTGATCTGTGAGTTCATCTCACAGAGTTACAACCTCTGCCTCAAGAAGCAGTTTGCTAACACTCTTTTCGTGGAATCTGCAAAGTGATATTTGGGAGCCTATTGGGGCCCATGGTGATAAAGGAAATATCCTCACATAATAACTAAAGAGAAGCTTTCTGAGAAACTGCATTGCCATGTGTGAATGCAACTCACAGAGTTACACGTTTCTCTTCAGTGATCAGTTTGTTAGCACAGTTTTCTGGAAATCTGCAATTAGATACTTCATAGCGCAATGAACATTACAGTGACAAAGGAAATATCCACAGATGAAAACTAGAAAGAAGCTTTCTTAGAAACTTCTTGGTGATGTGTGAATTCATCTCACAGAGTTACACTTATGTTTCGTGGAGCAGTCCATTAACACTGTCTTTGGGGAATACTGAGAAGGGCTTCTTTGGATCACATTGAGGCCTACGCTGATAAAGGAAATTTCATCCGTTCAAAACGTGAAAGAAGCTTTCTGAGAAACTTCTTTCTGATCTGTGAGTTCATCTCACAGAGTTACAACCTCTGCCTCAAGAAGCAGTTTGCTAACACTCTTTTCGTGGAATCTGCAAAGTGATATTTGGGAGCCTATTGGGGCCCATGGTGATAAAGGAAATATCCTCACATAATAACTAAAGAGAAGCTTTCTGAGAAACTGCATTGCCATGTGTGAATGCAACTCACAGAGTTACACGTTTCTCTTCAGTGATCAGTTTGTTAGCACAGTTTTCTGGAAATCTGCAATTAGATACTTCATAGCGCAATGAACATTACAGTGACAAAGGAAATATCCACAGATGAAAACTAGAAAGAAGCTTTCTTAGAAACTTCTTGGTGATGTGTGAATTCATCTCACAGAGTTACACTTATGTTTCGTGGAGCAGTCCATTAACACTGTCTTTGGGAAACTGAGAAGGGCTTCTTTGGATCACATTGAGGCCTACGCTGATAAAGGAAATTTCATCCGTTCAAAACGTGAAAGAAGCTTTCTGAGAAACTTCTTTCTGATCTGTGAGTTCATCTCACAGAGTTACAACCTCTGCCTCAAGAAGCAGTTTGCTAACACTCTTTTCGTGGAATCTGCAAAGTGATATTTGGGAGCCTATTGGGGCCCATGGTGATAAAGGAAATATCCTCACATAATAACTAAAGAGAAGCTTTCTGAGAAACTGCATTGCCATGTGTGAATGCAACTCACAGAGTTACACGTTTCTCTTCAGTGATCAGTTTGTTAGCACAGTTTTCTGGAAATCTGCAATTAGATACTTCATAGCGCAATGAACATTACAGTGACAAAGGAAATATCCACAGATGAAAACTAGAAAGAAGCTTTCTTAGAAACTTCTTGGTGATGTGTGAATTCATCTCACAGAGTTACACTTATGTTTCGTGGAGCAGTCCATTAACACTGTCTTTGGGGAAACTGAGAAGGGCTTCTTTGGATCACATTGAGGCCTACGCTGATAAAGGAAATTTCATCCGTTCAAAACGTGAAAGAAGCTTTCTGAGAAACTTCTTTCTGATCTGTGAGTTCATCTCACAGAGTTACAACCTCTGCCTCAAGAAGCAGTTTGCTAACACTCTTTTCGTGGAATCTGCAAAGTGATATTTGGGAGCCTATTGGGGCCCATGGTGATAAAGGAAATATCCTCACATAATAACTAAAGAGAAGCTTTCTGAGAAACTGCATTGCCATGTGTGAATGCAACTCACAGAGTTACACGTTTCTCTTCAGTGATCAGTTTGTTAGCACAGTTTTCTGGAAATCTGCAATTAGATACTTCATAGCGCAATGAACATTACAGTGACAAAGGAAATATCCACAGATGAAAACTAGAAAGAAGCTTTCTTAGAAACTTCTTGGTGATGTGTGAATTCATCTCACAGAGTTACACTTATGTTTCGTGGAGCAGTCCATTAACACTGTCTTTGGGGAAACTGAGAAGGGCTTCTTTGGATCACATTGAGGCCTACGCTGATAAAGGAAATTTCATCCGTTCAAAACGTGAAAGAAGCTTTCTGAGAAACTTCTTTCTGATCTGTGAGTTCATCTCACAGAGTTACAACCTCTGCCTCAAGAAGCAGTTTGCTAACACTCTTTTCGTGGAATCTGCAAAGTGATATTTGGGAGCCTATTGGGGCCCATGGTGATAAAGGAAATATCCTCACATAATAACTAAAGAGAAGCTTTCTGAGAAACTGCATTGCCATGTGTGAATGCAACTCACAGAGTTACACGTTTCTCTTCAGTGATCAGTTTGTTAGCACAGTTTTCTGGAAATCTGCAATTAGATACTTCATAGCGCAATGAACATTACAGTGACAAAGGAAATATCCACAGATGAAAACTAGAAAGAAGCTTTCTTAGAAACTTCTTGGTGATGTGTGAATTCATCTCACAGAGTTACACTTATGTTTCGTGGAGCAGTCCATTAACACTGTCTTTGGGGAAACTGAGAAGGGCTTCTTTGGATCACATTGAGGCCTACGCTGATAAAGGAAATTTCATCCGTTCAAAACGTGAAAGAAGCTTTCTGAGAAACTTCTTTCTGATCTGTGAGTTCATCTCACAGAGTTACAACCTCTGCCTCAAGAAGCAGTTTGCTAACACTCTTTTCGTGGAATCTGCAAAGTGATATTTGGGAGCCTATTGGGGCCCATGGTGATAAAGGAAATATCCTCACATAATAACTAAAGAGAAGCTTTCTGAGAAACTGCATTGCCATGTGTGAATGCAACTCACAGAGTTACACGTTTCTCTTCAGTGATCAGTTTGTTAGCACAGTTTTCTGGAAATCTGCAATTAGATACTTCATAGCGCAATGAACATTACAGTGACAAAGGAAATATCCACAGATGAAAACTAGAAAGAAGCTTTCTTAGAAACTTCTTGGTGATGTGTGAATTCATCTCACAGAGTTACACTTATGTTTCGTGGAGCAGTCCATTAACACTGTCTTTGGGGAAACTGAGAAGGGCTTCTTTGGATCACATTGAGGCCTACGCTGATAAAGGAAATTTCATCCGTTCAAAACGTGAAAGAAGCTTTCTGAGAAACTTCTTTCTGATCTGTGAGTTCATCTCACAGAGTTACAACCTCTGCCTCAAGAAGCAGTTTGCTAACACTCTTTTCGTGGAATCTGCAAAGTGATATTTGGGAGCCTATTGGGGCCCATGGTGATAAAGGAAATATCCTCACATAATAACTAAAGAGAAGCTTTCTGAGAAACTGCATTGCCATGTGTGAATGCAACTCACAGAGTTACACGTTTCTCTTCAGTGATCAGTTTGTTAGCACAGTTTTCTGGAAATCTGCAATTAGATACTTCATAGCGCAATGAACATTACAGTGACAAAGGAAATATCCACAGATGAAAACTAGAAAGAAGCTTTCTTAGAAACTTCTTGGTGATGTGTGAATTCATCTCACAGAGTTACACTTATGTTTCGTGGAGCAGTCCATTAACACTGTCTTTGGGGAAACTGAGAAGGGCTTCTTTGGATCACATTGAGGCCTACGCTGATAAAGGAAATTTCATCCGTTCAAAACGTGAAAGAAGCTTTCTGAGAAACTTCTTTCTGATCTGTGAGTTCATCTCACAGAGTTACAACCTCTGCCTCAAGAAGCAGTTTGCTAACACTCTTTTCGTGGAATCTGCAAAGTGATATTTGGGAGCCTATTGGGGCCCATGGTGATAAAGGAAATATCCTCACATAATAACTAAAGAGAAGCTTTCTGAGAAACTGCATTGCCATGTGTGAATGCAACTCACAGAGTTACACGTTTCTCTTCAGTGATCAGTTTGTTAGCACAGTTTTCTGGAAATCTGCAATTAGATACTTCATAGCGCAATGAACATTACAGTGACAAAGGAAATATCCACAGATGAAAACTAGAAAGAAGCTTTCTTAGAAACTTCTTGGTGATGTGTGAATTCATCTCACAGAGTTACACTTATGTTTCGTGGAGCAGTCCATTAACACTGTCTTTGGGGAAACTGAGAAGGGCTTCTTTGGATCACATTGAGGCCTACGCTGATAAAGGAAATTTCATCCGTTCAAAACGTGAAAGAAGCTTTCTGAGAAACTTCTTTCTGATCTGTGAGTTCATCTCACAGAGTTACAACCTCTGCCTCAAGAAGCAGTTTGCTAACACTCTTTTCGTGGAATCTGCAAAGTGATATTTGGGAGCCTATTGGGGCCCATGGTGATAAAGGAAATATCCTCACATAATAACTAAAGAGAAGCTTTCTGAGAAACTGCATTGCCATGTGTGAATGCAACTCACAGAGTTACACGTTTCTCTTCAGTGATCAGTTTGTTAGCACAGTTTTCTGGAAATCTGCAATTAGATACTTCATAGCGCAATGAACATTACAGTGACAAAGGAAATATCCACAGATGAAAACTAGAAAGAAGCTTTCTTAGAAACTTCTTGGTGATGTGTGAATTCATCTCACAGAGTTACACTTATGTTTCGTGGAGCAGTCCATTAACACTGTCTTTGGGGAAACTGAGAAGGGCTTCTTTGGATCACATTGAGGCCTACGCTGATAAAGGAAATTTCATCCGTTCAAAACGTGAAAGAAGCTTTCTGAGAAACTTCTTTCTGATCTGTGAGTTCATCTCACAGAGTTACAACCTCTGCCTCAAGAAGCAGTTTGCTAACACTCTTTTCGTGGAATCTGCAAAGTGATATTTGGGAGCCTATTGGGGCCCATGGTGATAAAGGAAATATCCTCACATAATAACTAAAGAGAAGCTTTCTGAGAAACTGCATTGCCATGTGTGAATGCAACTCACAGAGTTACACGTTTCTCTTCAGTGATCAGTTTGTTAGCACAGTTTTCTGGAAATCTGCAATTAGATACTTCATAGCGCAATGAACATTACAGTGACAAAGGAAATATCCACAGATGAAAACTAGAAAGAAGCTTTCTTAGAAACTTCTTGGTGATGTGTGAATTCATCTCACAGAGTTACACTTATGTTTCGTGGAGCAGTCCATTAACACTGTCTTTGGGGAAACTGAGAAGGGCTTCTTTGGATCACATTGAGGCCTACGCTGATAAAGGAAATTTCATCCGTTCAAAACGTGAAAGAAGCTTTCTGAGAAACTTCTTTCTGATCTGTGAGTTCATCTCACAGAGTTACAACCTCTGCCTCAAGAAGCAGTTTGCTAACACTCTTTTCGTGGAATCTGCAAAGTGATATTTGGGAGCCTATTGGGGCCCATGGTGATAAAGGAAATATCCTCACATAATAACTAAAGAGAAGCTTTCTGAGAAACTGCATTGCCATGTGTGAATGCAACTCACAGAGTTACACGTTTCTCTTCAGTGATCAGTTTGTTAGCACAGTTTTCTGGAAATCTGCAATTAGATACTTCATAGCGCAATGAACATTACAGTGACAAAGGAAATATCCACAGATGAAAACTAGAAAGAAGCTTTCTTAGAAACTTCTTGGTGATGTGTGAATTCATCTCACAGAGTTACACTTATGTTTCGTGGAGCAGTCCATTAACACTGTCTTTGGGGAAACTGAGAAGGGCTTCTTTGGATCACATTGAGGCCTACGCTGATAAAGGAAATTTCATCCGTTCAAAACGTGAAAGAAGCTTTCTGAGAAACTTCTTTCTGATCTGTGAGTTCATCTCACAGAGTTACAACCTCTGCCTCAAGAAGCAGTTTGCTAACACTCTTTTCGTGGAATCTGCAAAGTGATATTTGGGAGCCTATTGGGGCCCATGGTGATAAAGGAAATATCCTCACATAATAACTAAAGAGAAGCTTTCTGAGAAACTGCATTGCCATGTGTGAATGCAACTCACAGAGTTACACGTTTCTCTTCAGTGATCAGTTTGTTAGCACAGTTTTCTGGAAATCTGCAATTAGATACTTCATAGCGCAATGAACATTACAGTGACAAAGGAAATATCCACAGATGAAAACTAGAAAGAAGCTTTCTTAGAAACTTCTTGGTGATGTGTGAATTCATCTCACAGAGTTACACTTATGTTTCGTGGAGCAGTCCATTAACACTGTCTTTGGGGAAACTGAGAAGGGCTTCTTTGGATCACATTGAGGCCTACGCTGATAAAGGAAATTTCATCCGTTCAAAACGTGAAAGAAGCTTTCTGAGAAACTTCTTTCTGATCTGTGAGTTCATCTCACAGAGTTACAACCTCTGCCTCAAGAAGCAGTTTGCTAACACTCTTTTCGTGGAATCTGCAAAGTGATATTTGGGAGCCTATTGGGGCCCATGGTGATAAAGGAAATATCCTCACATAATAACTAAAGAGAAGCTTTCTGAGAAACTGCATTGCCATGTGTGAATGCAACTCACAGAGTTACACGTTTCTCTTCAGTGATCAGTTTGTTAGCACAGTTTTCTGGAAATCTGCAATTAGATACTTCATAGCGCAATGAACATTACAGTGACAAAGGAAATATCCACAGATGAAAACTAGAAAGAAGCTTTCTTAGAAACTTCTTGGTGATGTGTGAATTCATCTCACAGAGTTACACTTATGTTTCGTGGAGCAGTCCATTAACACTGTCTTTGGGGAAACTGAGAAGGGCTTCTTTGGATCACATTGAGGCCTACGCTGATAAAGGAAATTTCATCCGTTCAAAACGTGAAAGAAGCTTTCTGAGAAACTTCTTTCTGATCTGTGAGTTCATCTCACAGAGTTACAACCTCTGCCTCAAGAAGCAGTTTGCTAACACTCTTTCGTGGAATCTGCAAAGTGATATTTGGGAGCCTATTGGGGCCCATGGTGATAAAGGAAATATCCTCACATAATAACTAAAGAGAAGCTTTCTGAGAAACTGCATTGCCATGTGTGAATGCAACTCACAGAGTTACACGTTTCTCTTCAGTGATCAGTTTGTTAGCACAGTTTTCTGGAAATCTGCAATTAGATACTTCATAGCGCAATGAACATTACAGTGACAAAGGAAATATCCACAGATGAAAACTAGAAAGAAGCTTTCTTAGAAACTTCTTGGTGATGTGTGAATTCATCTCACAGAGTTACACTTATGTTTCGTGGAGCAGTCCATTAACACTGTCTTTGGGGAAACTGAGAAGGGCTTCTTTGGATCACATTGAGGCCTACGCTGATAAAGGAAATTTCATCCGTTCAAAACGTGAAAGAAGCTTTCTGAGAAACTTCTTTCTGATCTGTGAGTTCATCTCACAGAGTTACAACCTCTGCCTCAAGAAGCAGTTTGCTAACACTCTTTTCGTGGAATCTGCAAAGTGATATTTGGGAGCCTATTGGGGCCCATGGTGATAAAGGAAATATCCTCACATAATAACTAAAGAGAAGCTTTCTGAGAAACTGCATTGCCATGTGTGAATGCAACTCACAGAGTTACACGTTTCTCTTCAGTGATCAGTTTGTTAGCACAGTTTTCTGGAAATCTGCAATTAGATACTTCATAGCGCAATGAACATTACAGTGACAAAGGAAATATCCACAGATGAAAACTAGAAAGAAGCTTTCTTAGAAACTTCTTGGTGATGTGTGAATTCATCTCACAGAGTTACACTTATGTTTCGTGGAGCAGTCCATTAACACTGTCTTTGGGGAAACTGAGAAGGGCTTCTTTGGATCACATTGAGGCCTACGCTGATAAAGGAAATTTCATCCGTTCAAAACGTGAAAGAAGCTTTCTGAGAAACTTCTTTCTGATCTGTGAGTTCATCTCACAGAGTTACAACCTCTGCCTCAAGAAGCAGTTTGCTAACACTCTTTTCGTGGAATCTGCAAAGTGATATTTGGGAGCCTATTGGGGCCCATGGTGATAAAGGAAATATCCTCACATAATAACTAAAGAGAAGCTTTCTGAGAAACTGCATTGCCATGTGTGAATGCAACTCACAGAGTTACACGTTTCTCTTCAGTGATCAGTTTGTTAGCACAGTTTTCTGGAAATCTGCAATTAGATACTTCATAGCGCAATGAACATTACAGTGACAAAGGAAATATCCACAGATGAAAACTAGAAAGAAGCTTTCTTAGAAACTTCTTGGTGATGTGTGAATTCATCTCACAGAGTTACACTTATGTTTCGTGGAGCAGTCCATTAACACTGTCTTTGGGGAAACTGAGAAGGGCTTCTTTGGATCACATTGAGGCCTACGCTGATAAAGGAAATTTCATCCGTTCAAAACGTGAAAGAAGCTTTCTGAGAAACTTCTTTCTGATCTGTGAGTTCATCTCACAGAGTTACAACCTCTGCCTCAAGAAGCAGTTTGCTAACACTCTTTTCGTGGAATCTGCAAAGTGATATTTGGGAGCCTATTGGGGCCCATGGTGATAAAGGAAATATCCTCACATAATAACTAAAGAGAAGCTTTCTGAGAAACTGCATTGCCATGTGTGAATGCAACTCACAGAGTTACACGTTTCTCTTCAGTGATCAGTTTGTTAGCACAGTTTTCTGGAAATCTGCAATTAGATACTTCATAGCGCAATGAACATTACAGTGACAAAGGAAATATCCACAGATGAAAACTAGAAAGAAGCTTTCTTAGAAACTTCTTGGTGATGTGTGAATTCATCTCACAGAGTTACACTTATGTTTCGTGGAGCAGTCCATTAACACTGTCTTTGGGGAAACTGAGAAGGGCTTCTTTGGATCACATTGAGGCCTACGCTGATAAAGGAAATTTCATCCGTTCAAAACGTGAAAGAAGCTTTCTGAGAAACTTCTTTCTGATCTGTGAGTTCATCTCACAGAGTTACAACCTCTGCCTCAAGAAGCAGTTTGCTAACACTCTTTTCGTGGAATCTGCAAAGTGATATTTGGGAGCCTATTGGGGCCCATGGTGATAAAGGAAATATCCTCACATAATAACTAAAGAGAAGCTTTCTGAGAAACTGCATTGCCATGTGTGAATGCAACTCACAGAGTTACACGTTTCTCTTCAGTGATCAGTTTGTTAGCACAGTTTTCTGGAAATCTGCAATTAGATACTTCATAGCGCAATGAACATTACAGTGACAAAGGAAATATCCACAGATGAAAACTAGAAAGAAGCTTTCTTAGAAACTTCTTGGTGATGTGTGAATTCATCTCACAGAGTTACACTTATGTTTCGTGGAGCAGTCCATTAACACTGTCTTTGGGGAAACTGAGAAGGGCTTCTTTGGATCACATTGAGGCCTACGCTGATAAAGGAAATTTCATCCGTTCAAAACGTGAAAGAAGCTTTCTGAGAAACTTCTTTCTGATCTGTGAGTTCATCTCACAGAGTTACAACCTCTGCCTCAAGAAGCAGTTTGCTAACACTCTTTTCGTGGAATCTGCAAAGTGATATTTGGGAGCCTATTGGGGCCCATGGTGATAAAGGAAATATCCTCACATAATAACTAAAGAGAAGCTTTCTGAGAAACTGCATTGCCATGTGTGAATGCAACTCACAGAGTTACACGTTTCTCTTCAGTGATCAGTTTGTTAGCACAGTTTTCTGGAAATCTGCAATTAGATACTTCATAGCGCAATGAACATTACAGTGACAAAGGAAATATCCACAGATGAAAACTAGAAAGAAGCTTTCTTAGAAACTTCTTGGTGATGTGTGAATTCATCTCACAGAGTTACACTTATGTTTCGTGGAGC
Source organism: Rhinopithecus roxellana (assembly GCF_007565055.1). Classification (NCBI taxonomy): domain Eukaryota; kingdom Metazoa; phylum Chordata; class Mammalia; order Primates; family Cercopithecidae; genus Rhinopithecus; species Rhinopithecus roxellana. The sequence goes on from NC_044558.1 coordinate 109,995,465, forward strand.
AGTCCATTAACACTGTCTTTGGGGAAACTGAGAAGGGCTTCTTTGGATCACATTGAGGCCTACGCTGATAAAGGAAATTTCATCCGTTCAAAACGTGAAAGAAGCTTTCTGAGAAACTTCTTTCTGATCTGTGAGTTCATCTCACAGAGTTACAACCTCTGCCTCAAGAAGCAGTTTGCTAACACTCTTTTCGTGGAATCTGCAAAGTGATATTTGGGAGCCTATTGGGGCCCATGGTGATAAAGGAAATATCCTCACATAATAACTAAAGAGAAGCTTTCTGAGAAACTGCATTGCCATGTGTGAATGCAACTCACAGAGTTACACGTTTCTCTTCAGTGATCAGTTTGTTAGCACAGTTTTCTGGAAATCTGCAATTAGATACTTCATAGCGCAATGAACATTACAGTGACAAAGGAAATATCCACAGATGAAAACTAGAAAGAAGCTTTCTTAGAAACTTCTTGGTGATGTGTGAATTCATCTCACAGAGTTACACTTATGTTTCGTGGAGCAGTCCATTAACACTGTCTTTGGGAAACTGAGAAGGGCTTCTTTGGATCACATTGAGGCCTACGCTGATAAAGGAAATTTCATCCGTTCAAAACGTGAAAGAAGCTTTCTGAGAAACTTCTTTCTGATCTGTGAGTTCATCTCACAGAGTTACAACCTCTGCCTCAAGAAGCAGTTTGCTAACACTCTTTTCGTGGAATCTGCAAAGTGATATTTGGGAGCCTATTGGGGCCCATGGTGATAAAGGAAATATCCTCACATAATAACTAAAGAGAAGCTTTCTGAGAAACTGCATTGCCATGTGTGAATGCAACTCACAGAGTTACACGTTTCTCTTCAGTGATCAGTTTGTTAGCACAGTTTTCTGGAAATCTGCAATTAGATACTTCATAGCGCAATGAACATTACAGTGACAAAGGAAATATCCACAGATGAAAACTAGAAAGAAGCTTTCTTAGAAACTTCTTGGTGATGTGTGAATTCATCTCACAGAGTTACACTTATGTTTCGTGGAGCAGTCCATTAACACTGTCTTTGGGGAAACTGAGAAGGGCTTCTTTGGATCACATTGAGGCCTACGCTGATAAAGGAAATTTCATCCGTTCAAAACGTGAAAGAAGCTTTCTGAGAAACTTCTTTCTGATCTGTGAGTTCATCTCACAGAGTTACAACCTCTGCCTCAAGAAGCAGTTTGCTAACACTCTTTTCGTGGAATCTGCAAAGTGATATTTGGGAGCCTATTGGGGCCCATGGTGATAAAGGAAATATCCTCACATAATAACTAAAGAGAAGCTTTCTGAGAAACTGCATTGCCATGTGTGAATGCAACTCACAGAGTTACACGTTTCTCTTCAGTGATCAGTTTGTTAGCACAGTTTTCTGGAAATCTGCAATTAGATACTTCATAGCGCAATGAACATTACAGTGACAAAGGAAATATCCACAGATGAAAACTAGAAAGAAGCTTTCTTAGAAACTTCTTGGTGATGTGTGAATTCATCTCACAGAGTTACACTTATGTTTCGTGGAGCAGTCCATTAACACTGTCTTTGGGGAAACTGAGAAGGGCTTCTTTGGATCACATTGAGGCCTACGCTGATAAAGGAAATTTCATCCGTTCAAAACGTGAAAGAAGCTTTCTGAGAAACTTCTTTCTGATCTGTGAGTTCATCTCACAGAGTTACAACCTCTGCCTCAAGAAGCAGTTTGCTAACACTCTTTTCGTGGAATCTGCAAAGTGATATTTGGGAGCCTATTGGGGCCCATGGTGATAAAGGAAATATCCTCACATAATAACTAAAGAGAAGCTTTCTGAGAAACTGCATTGCCATGTGTGAATGCAACTCACAGAGTTACACGTTTCTCTTCAGTGATCAGTTTGTTAGCACAGTTTTCTGGAAATCTGCAATTAGATACTTCATAGCGCAATGAACATTACAGTGACAAAGGAAATATCCACAGATGAAAACTAGAAAGAAGCTTTCTTAGAAACTTCTTGGTGATGTGTGAATTCATCTCACAGAGTTACACTTATGTTTCGTGGAGCAGTCCATTAACACTGTCTTTGGGAAACTGAGAAGGGCTTCTTTGGATCACATTGAGGCCTACGCTGATAAAGGAAATTTCATCCGTTCAAAACGTGAAAGAAGCTTTCTGAGAAACTTCTTTCTGATCTGTGAGTTCATCTCACAGAGTTACAACCTCTGCCTCAAGAAGCAGTTTGCTAACACTCTTTTCGTGGAATCTGCAAAGTGATATTTGGGAGCCTATTGGGGCCCATGGTGATAAAGGAAATATCCTCACATAATAACTAAAGAGAAGCTTTCTGAGAAACTGCATTGCCATGTGTGAATGCAACTCACAGAGTTACACGTTTCTCTTCAGTGATCAGTTTGTTAGCACAGTTTTCTGGAAATCTGCAATTAGATACTTCATAGCGCAATGAACATTACAGTGACAAAGGAAATATCCACAGATGAAAACTAGAAAGAAGCTTTCTTAGAAACTTCTTGGTGATGTGTGAATTCATCTCACAGAGTTACACTTATGTTTCGTGGAGCAGTCCATTAACACTGTCTTTGGGGAAACTGAGAAGGGCTTCTTTGGATCACATTGAGGCCTACGCTGATAAAGGAAATTTCATCCGTTCAAAACGTGAAAGAAGCTTTCTGAGAAACTTCTTTCTGATCTGTGAGTTCATCTCACAGAGTTACAACCTCTGCCTCAAGAAGCAGTTTGCTAACACTCTTTTCGTGGAATCTGCAAAGTGATATTTGGGAGCCTATTGGGGCCCATGGTGATAAAGGAAATATCCTCACATAATAACTAAAGAGAAGCTTTCTGAGAAACTGCATTGCCATGTGTGAATGCAACTCACAGAGTTACACGTTTCTCTTCAGTGATCAGTTTGTTAGCACAGTTTTCTGGAAATCTGCAATTAGATACTTCATAGCGCAATGAACATTACAGTGACAAAGGAAATATCCACAGATGAAAACTAGAAAGAAGCTTTCTTAGAAACTTCTTGGTGATGTGTGAATTCATCTCACAGAGTTACACTTATGTTTCGTGGAGCAGTCCATTAACACTGTCTTTGGGGAAACTGAGAAGGGCTTCTTTGGATCACATTGAGGCCTACGCTGATAAAGGAAATTTCATCCGTTCAAAACGTGAAAGAAGCTTTCTGAGAAACTTCTTTCTGATCTGTGAGTTCATCTCACAGAGTTACAACCTCTGCCTCAAGAAGCAGTTTGCTAACACTCTTTTCGTGGAATCTGCAAAGTGATATTTGGGAGCCTATTGGGGCCCATGGTGATAAAGGAAATATCCTCACATAATAACTAAAGAGAAGCTTTCTGAGAAACTGCATTGCCATGTGTGAATGCAACTCACAGAGTTACACGTTTCTCTTCAGTGATCAGTTTGTTAGCACAGTTTTCTGGAAATCTGCAATTAGATACTTCATAGCGCAATGAACATTACAGTGACAAAGGAAATATCCACAGATGAAAACTAGAAAGAAGCTTTCTTAGAAACTTCTTGGTGATGTGTGAATTCATCTCACAGAGTTACACTTATGTTTCGTGGAGCAGTCCATTAACACTGTCTTTGGGGAACTGAGAAGGGCTTCTTTGGATCACATTGAGGCCTACGCTGATAAAGGAAATTTCATCCGTTCAAAACGTGAAAGAAGCTTTCTGAGAAACTTCTTTCTGATCTGTGAGTTCATCTCACAGAGTTACAACCTCTGCCTCAAGAAGCAGTTTGCTAACACTCTTTTCGTGGAATCTGCAAAGTGATATTTGGGAGCCTATTGGGGCCCATGGTGATAAAGGAAATATCCTCACATAATAACTAAAGAGAAGCTTTCTGAGAAACTGCATTGCCATGTGTGAATGCAACTCACAGAGTTACACGTTTCTCTTCAGTGATCAGTTTGTTAGCACAGTTTTCTGGAAATCTGCAATTAGATACTTCATAGCGCAATGAACATTACAGTGACAAAGGAAATATCCACAGATGAAAACTAGAAAGAAGCTTTCTTAGAAACTTCTTGGTGATGTGTGAATTCATCTCACAGAGTTACACTTATGTTTCGTGGAGCAGTCCATTAACACTGTCTTTGGGGAAACTGAGAAGGGCTTCTTTGGATCACATTGAGGCCTACGCTGATAAAGGAAATTTCATCCGTTCAAAACGTGAAAGAAGCTTTCTGAGAAACTTCTTTCTGATCTGTGAGTTCATCTCACAGAGTTACAACCTCTGCCTCAAGAAGCAGTTTGCTAACACTCTTTTCGTGGAATCTGCAAAGTGATATTTGGGAGCCTATTGGGGCCCATGGTGATAAAGGAAATATCCTCACATAATAACTAAAGAGAAGCTTTCTGAGAAACTGCATTGCCATGTGTGAATGCAACTCACAGAGTTACACGTTTCTCTTCAGTGATCAGTTTGTTAGCACAGTTTTCTGGAAATCTGCAATTAGATACTTCATAGCGCAATGAACATTACAGTGACAAAGGAAATATCCACAGATGAAAACTAGAAAGAAGCTTTCTTAGAAACTTCTTGGTGATGTGTGAATTCATCTCACAGAGTTACACTTATGTTTCGTGGAGCAGTCCATTAACACTGTCTTTGGGGAAACTGAGAAGGGCTTCTTTGGATCACATTGAGGCCTACGCTGATAAAGGAAATTTCATCCGTTCAAAACGTGAAAGAAGCTTTCTGAGAAACTTCTTTCTGATCTGTGAGTTCATCTCACAGAGTTACAACCTCTGCCTCAAGAAGCAGTTTGCTAACACTCTTTTCGTGGAATCTGCAAAGTGATATTTGGGAGCCTATTGGGGCCCATGGTGATAAAGGAAATATCCTCACATAATAACTAAAGAGAAGCTTTCTGAGAAACTGCATTGCCATGTGTGAATGCAACTCACAGAGTTACACGTTTCTCTTCAGTGATCAGTTTGTTAGCACAGTTTTCTGGAAATCTGCAATTAGATACTTCATAGCGCAATGAACATTACAGTGACAAAGGAAATATCCACAGATGAAAACTAGAAAGAAGCTTTCTTAGAAACTTCTTGGTGATGTGTGAATTCATCTCACAGAGTTACACTTATGTTTCGTGGAGCAGTCCATTAACACTGTCTTTGGGGAAACTGAGAAGGGCTTCTTTGGATCACATTGAGGCCTACGCTGATAAAGGAAATTTCATCCGTTCAAAACGTGAAAGAAGCTTTCTGAGAAACTTCTTTCTGATCTGTGAGTTCATCTCACAGAGTTACAACCTCTGCCTCAAGAAGCAGTTTGCTAACACTCTTTTCGTGGAATCTGCAAAGTGATATTTGGGAGCCTATTGGGGCCCATGGTGATAAAGGAAATATCCTCACATAATAACTAAAGAGAAGCTTTCTGAGAAACTGCATTGCCATGTGTGAATGCAACTCACAGAGTTACACGTTTCTCTTCAGTGATCAGTTTGTTAGCACAGTTTTCTGGAAATCTGCAATTAGATACTTCATAGCGCAATGAACATTACAGTGACAAAGGAAATATCCACAGATGAAAACTAGAAAGAAGCTTTCTTAGAAACTTCTTGGTGATGTGTGAATTCATCTCACAGAGTTACACTTATGTTTCGTGGAGCAGTCCATTAACACTGTCTTTGGGGAAACTGAGAAGGGCTTCTTTGGATCACATTGAGGCCTACGCTGATAAAGGAAATTTCATCCGTTCAAAACGTGAAAGAAGCTTTCTGAGAAACTTCTTTCTGATCTGTGAGTTCATCTCACAGAGTTACAACCTCTGCCTCAAGAAGCAGTTTGCTAACACTCTTTTCGTGGAATCTGCAAAGTGATATTTGGGAGCCTATTGGGGCCCATGGTGATAAAGGAAATATCCTCACATAATAACTAAAGAGAAGCTTTCTGAGAAACTGCATTGCCATGTGTGAATGCAACTCACAGAGTTACACGTTTCTCTTCAGTGATCAGTTTGTTAGCACAGTTTTCTGGAAATCTGCAATTAGATACTTCATAGCGCAATGAACATTACAGTGACAAAGGAAATATCCACAGATGAAAACTAGAAAGAAGCTTTCTTAGAAACTTCTTGGTGATGTGTGAATTCATCTCACAGAGTTACACTTATGTTTCGTGGAGCAGTCCATTAACACTGTCTTTGGGGAAACTGAGAAGGGCTTCTTTGGATCACATTGAGGCCTACGCTGATAAAGGAAATTTCATCCGTTCAAAACGTGAAAGAAGCTTTCTGAGAAACTTCTTTCTGATCTGTGAGTTCATCTCACAGAGTTACAACCTCTGCCTCAAGAAGCAGTTTGCTAACACTCTTTTCGTGGAATCTGCAAAGTGATATTTGGGAGCCTATTGGGGCCCATGGTGATAAAGGAAATATCCTCACATAATAACTAAAGAGAAGCTTTCTGAGAAACTGCATTGCCATGTGTGAATGCAACTCACAGAGTTACACGTTTCTCTTCAGTGATCAGTTTGTTAGCACAGTTTTCTGGAAATCTGCAATTAGATACTTCATAGCGCAATGAACATTACAGTGACAAAGGAAATATCCACAGATGAAAACTAGAAAGAAGCTTTCTTAGAAACTTCTTGGTGATGTGTGAATTCATCTCACAGAGTTACACTTATGTTTCGTGGAGCAGTCCATTAACACTGTCTTTGGGGAAACTGAGAAGGGCTTCTTTGGATCACATTGAGGCCTACGCTGATAAAGGAAATTTCATCCGTTCAAAACGTGAAAGAAGCTTTCTGAGAAACTTCTTTCTGATCTGTGAGTTCATCTCACAGAGTTACAACCTCTGCCTCAAGAAGCAGTTTGCTAACACTCTTTTCGTGGAATCTGCAAAGTGATATTTGGGAGCCTATTGGGGCCCATGGTGATAAAGGAAATATCCTCACATAATAACTAAAGAGAAGCTTTCTGAGAAACTGCATTGCCATGTGTGAATGCAACTCACAGAGTTACACGTTTCTCTTCAGTGATCAGTTTGTTAGCACAGTTTTCTGGAAATCTGCAATTAGATACTTCATAGCGCAATGAACATTACAGTGACAAAGGAAATATCCACAGATGAAAACTAGAAAGAAGCTTTCTTAGAAACTTCTTGGTGATGTGTGAATTCATCTCACAGAGTTACACTTATGTTTCGTGGAGCAGTCCATTAACACTGTCTTTGGGGAATCTGAGAAGGGCTTCTTTGGATCACATTGAGGCCTACGCTGATAAAGGAAATTTCATCCGTTCAAAACGTGAAAGAAGCTTTCTGAGAAACTTCTTTCTGATCTGTGAGTTCATCTCACAGAGTTACAACCTCTGCCTCAAGAAGCAGTTTGCTAACACTCTTTTCGTGGAATCTGCAAAGTGATATTTGGGAGCCTATTGGGGCCCATGGTGATAAAGGAAATATCCTCACATAATAACTAAAGAGAAGCTTTCTGAGAAACTGCATTGCCATGTGTGAATGCAACTCACAGAGTTACACGTTTCTCTTCAGTGATCAGTTTGTTAGCACAGTTTTCTGGAAATCTGCAATTAGATACTTCATAGCGCAATGAACATTACAGTGACAAAGGAAATATCCACAGATGAAAACTAGAAAGAAGCTTTCTTAGAAACTTCTTGGTGATGTGTGAATTCATCTCACAGAGTTACACTTATGTTTCGTGGAGCAGTCCATTAACACTGTCTTTGGGGAAACTGAGAAGGGCTTCTTTGGATCACATTGAGGCCTACGCTGATAAAGGAAATTTCATCCGTTCAAAACGTGAAAGAAGCTTTCTGAGAAACTTCTTTCTGATCTGTGAGTTCATCTCACAGAGTTACAACCTCTGCCTCAAGAAGCAGTTTGCTAACACTCTTTTCGTGGAATCTGCAAAGTGATATTTGGGAGCCTATTGGGGCCCATGGTGATAAAGGAAATATCCTCACATAATAACTAAAGAGAAGCTTTCTGAGAAACTGCATTGCCATGTGTGAATGCAACTCACAGAGTTACACGTTTCTCTTCAGTGATCAGTTTGTTAGCACAGTTTTCTGGAAATCTGCAATTAGATACTTCATAGCGCAATGAACATTACAGTGACAAAGGAAATATCCACAGATGAAAACTAGAAAGAAGCTTTCTTAGAAACTTCTTGGTGATGTGTGAATTCATCTCACAGAGTTACACTTATGTTTCGTGGAGCAGTCCATTAACACTGTCTTTGGGAATCTGAGAAGGGCTTCTTTGGATCACATTGAGGCCTACGCTGATAAAGGAAATTTCATCCGTTCAAAACGTGAAAGAAGCTTTCTGAGAAACTTCTTTCTGATCTGTGAGTTCATCTCACAGAGTTACAACCTCTGCCTCAAGAAGCAGTTTGCTAACACTCTTTTCGTGGAATCTGCAAAGTGATATTTGGGAGCCTATTGGGGCCCATGGTGATAAAGGAAATATCCTCACATAATAACTAAAGAGAAGCTTTCTGAGAAACTGCATTGCCATGTGTGAATGCAACTCACAGAGTTACACGTTTCTCTTCAGTGATCAGTTTGTTAGCACAGTTTTCTGGAAATCTGCAATTAGATACTTCATAGCGCAATGAACATTACAGTGACAAAGGAAATATCCACAGATGAAAACTAGAAAGAAGCTTTCTTAGAAACTTCTTGGTGATGTGTGAATTCGTCTCACAGAGTTACACTTATGTTTCGTGGAGCAGTCCATTAACACTGTCTTTGGGGAAACTGAGAAGGGCTTCTTTGGATCACATTGAGGCCTACGCTGATAAAGGAAATTTCATCCGTTCAAAACGTGAAAGAAGCTTTCTGAGAAACTTCTTTCTGATCTGTGAGTTCATCTCACAGAGTTACAACCTCTGCCTCAAGAAGCAGTTTGCTAACACTCTTTTCGTGGAATCTGCAAAGTGATATTTGGGAGCCTATTGGGGCCCATGGTGATAAAGGAAATATCCTCACATAATAACTAAAGAGAAGCTTTCTGAGAAACTGCATTGCCATGTGTGAATGCAACTCACAGAGTTACACGTTTCTCTTCAGTGATCAGTTTGTTAGCACAGTTTTCTGGAAATCTGCAATTAGATACTTCATAGCGCAATGAACATTACAGTGACAAAGGAAATATCCACAGATGAAAACTAGAAAGAAGCTTTCTTAGAAACTTCTTGGTGATGTGCGAATTCATCTCACAGAGTTACACTTATGTTTCGTGGAGCAGTCCATTAACACTGTCTTTGGGAAACTGAGAAGGGCTTCTTTGGATCACATTGAGGCCTACGCTGATAAAGGAAATTTCATCCGTTCAAAACGTGAAAGAAGCTTTCTGAGAAACTTCTTTCTGATCTGTGAGTTCATCTCACAGAGTTACAACCTCTGCCTCAAGAAGCAGTTTGCTAACACTCTTTTCGTGGAATCTGCAAAGTGATATTTGGGAGCCTATTGGGGCCCATGGTGATAAAGGAAATATCCTCACATAATAACTAAAGAGAAGCTTTCTGAGAAACTGCATTGCCATGTGTGAATGCAACTCACAGAGTTACACGTTTCTCTTCAGTGATCAGTTTGTTAGCACAGTTTTCTGGAAATCTGCAATTAGATACTTCATAGCGCAATGACCATTACAGTGACAAAGGAAATATCCACAGATGAAAACTAGAAAGAAGCTTTCTTAGAAACTTCTTGGTGATGTGTCAATTCATCTCACAGAGATACACTTATGTTTCGTGGAGCAGTCCATTAACACTGTGTTTGGGGAAACTGAGAAGGGCTTCTTTGGATCACATTGAGGCCTACGCTGATAAAGGAAATTTCATCCGTTCAAAACGTGAAAGAAGCTTACTGAGAAACTTCTTTCTAATCTGTGAGTTCATCTCACAGAGTTACAACCTCTGCCTCAAGAAGCAGTTTGCTAACACTCTTTTCGTGGAATCTGCAAAGTGATATTTGGGAGCCTATTGGGGCCCATGGTGATAAAGGAAATATCCTCACATAATAACTTAAGAGAAGCTTTCTGAGAAACTGCTTTGCCATGTGTGAATGCAACTCACAGAGTTACACGTTTCTCTTCAGTGATCAGTTTGTTAGCACAGTTTTCTGGAAATCTGCAATTAGATACTTCATAGCGCAATGAACATTACAGTGACAAAGGAAATATCCACAGATGAAAACTAGAAAGAAGCTTTCTTACAAACTTCTTCGTGATGTGTATATTCATCTCACAGAGTTACACTTATGTTTCGTGGAGCAGTCCATTAACACTGTCTTTGTGGAATCTGAGAAGGGCTTCTTTGGTTCACATTGAGGCCTACGCTGATAAAGGAAATTTCATCCGTTCTAAACGTGAAAGAAGCTTTCGGAGAAACTTCTTTCTGATCTGTGAGTTCATCTCACAGAGTTACAACCCCTGCCTCAAGAAGCAGTTTGCTAACACTCTTTTCGTGGAATCTGCATAGTGATATTTGGGAGCCTATTGGATCCCATGGTGATAAAGGAAATATCCTCACATAATAACTAAAGAGAAGCTTTCTGAGAAACTGCATTGCCATGTGTGAATGCAACTCACAGAGTTACACGTTTCTCTTCAGTGATCAGTTTGTTAGCACAGTTTTCTGGAAATCTGCAATTAGATACTTCATAGCGCAATGAACATTACAGTGACAAAGGAAATATCCACAGATGAAAACTAGAAAGAAGCTTTTTTAGAAACTTCTTGGTGATGTGTGAATTCTTCTCACAGAGTTACACTTATGTTTCGTGGTGCAGTCCATTAACACTGTCTTTGTGGAATCTGAGAAGGGCTGCTTTGGTTCACATTGAGGCCTACGCTGATAAAGGAAATTTCATCCGTTCTAAACGTGAAAGAAGCTTTCGGAGAAACTTCTTTCTGATCTGTGAGTTCATCTCACAGAGTTACAACCTCTGCCTCAAGAAGCAGTTTGCTAACACTCTTTTCGTGGAATCTGCATAGTGATATTTGGGAGCCTATTGGATCCCATGGTGATAAAGGAAATATCCTCACATAATAACTAAAGAGAAGCTTTCTGAGAAACTGCATTGCCATGAATGAATGCAACTCACAGAGTTACACGTTTCTCTTAAGTGATCAGATTGTTAGCACAGTTTTCTGGAAATCTGCAATTAGATACTTCATAGCACAATGAACATTACAGTGACAAAGGAAATATCCACAGATGAAAACTAGAAAGAAGCTTTCGTAGAAATTTCTTGGTGATGTGCGAATTCGTCTCACAGAGTTACACTTATGTTTCGTGGAGCAGTCCATTAACACTGTCTTTGGGGAAACTGAGAAGGGCTTCTTTGGATCACTTTGATGCCTACGCTGATAAAGGAAATTTCATCCGTTCAAAACGTGAAAGAAGCTTTCTGAGAAACTTCTTTCTGATCTGTGAGTTCATCTCACAGAGTTACAACCTCTGCCTCAAGAAGCAGTTTGCTAACACTCTTTTCGTGGAATCTGCAAAGTATTATTTGGGAGCCTATTGGGGCCCATGGTGATAAAGGAATTATCCTCACATAATAACTAAAGAGAAGCTTTCTGAGAAACTGCATTGCCATGTGTGAATGCAACTCACAGAGTTACACTTTTCTCTTCAATGATCAGTTTGTTAGCACAGTTTTATGGAAATCTGCAGTTAGATACTTCATAGCGCAATGAACATTACAGTGACAAAGGAAATATCCACAGATGAAAACTAGAAAGAAGCTTTCTTACAAACTTCTTCGTGATGTGTATATTCATCTCACAGAGTTACACTTATGTTTCGTGGAGCAGTCCATTAACACTGTCTTTGTGGAATCTGAGAAGGGCTTCTTTGGTTCACATTGAGGCCTACGCTGATAAAGGAAATTTCATCCGTTCTAAACGTGAAAGAAGCTTTCGGAGAAACTTCTTTCTGATCTGTGAGTTCATCTCACAGAGTTACAACCCCTGCCTCAAGAAGCAGTTTGCTAACACTCTTTTCGTGGAATCTGCATAGTGATATTTGGGAGCCTATTGGGTCCCATGGTGATAAAGGAAATATCCTCACATAATAACTAAAGAGAAGCTTTCTGAGAAACTGCATTGCCATGAGTGAATGCAACTCACAGAGTTACACGTTTCTCTTAAGTGATCAGATTGTTAGCACAGTTTTCTGGAAATCTGCAATTAGATACTTCATAGCGCAATGAACATTACAGTGACAAAGGAAATATCCACAGATGAAAACTAGAAAGAAGCTTTCTTAGAAACTTCTTGGTGATGTGTGAATTCATCTCACAGAGTTACACTTATGTTTCGTGGAGCAGTCCATTAACACTGTCTTTGGAGAAACTGAGAAGGGATTATTTGGATCACATTGAGGCCTACGCTGATAAAGGAAATTTCATCCGTTCAAAACGTGAAAGAAGCTTTCTGAGAAACCTCTTTCTGATCTGTGAGTTCATCTCACAGAGTTACAACCTCTGCCTCAAGAAGCAGTTTGCTAACACTCTTTTCGTGGAATCTGCAAAGTGATATTTGGGAACCTATTGGGTCCCATGGTGATAAAGGAAATATCCTCACATAATAACTAAAGAGAAGCTTTCTGAGAAACTGCATTGCCATGAATGAATGCAACTCACAGAGTTACACGTTTCTCTTAAGTGATCAGATTGTTAGCACAGTTTTCTGGAAATCTGCAATTAGATACTTCATAGCGCAATGAACATTACAGTGACAAAGGAAATATCCACAGATGAAAACTAGAAAGAAGCTTTCTTAGAAACTTCTTGGTGATGTGTGCATTCGTCTCACAGAGTTACACTTATGTTTCGTGGAGCAGTCCATTAACACTGTCTTTGGAGAAACTGAGAAGGGATTATTTGGATCACATTGAGGCCTACGCTGATAAAGGAAATTTCATCCGTTCAAAACGTGAAAGAAGCTTTCTGAGAAACTTCTTTCTGATCTCTGAGTTCATCTCACAGAGTAACAAACTCTGCCTCAAGAAGCAGTTTGCTAACACTCTTGTCGTGGAATCTGCAATATGATATTTGGGAGCCTATTGGGGCCCATGGTGATAAAGGATATATCCTCACATAATAACTAGAGAGAAGCTTTCTGAAAAACTGCATTGCCATGTGTGAATGCAACTCACAGAGTTACACGTTTCTCTTCAGTGATCAGTTTGTTAGCACAGTTTTCTGGAAATTTGCAATTAGATACTTCATAGCGCAATGACCATTACAGTGACAAAGGAAATATCCACAGATGAAAACTAGAAAGAAGCTTTCTTAGAAACTTCTTGGTGATGTGTCAATTCATCTCACAGAGATACACTTATATTTCGTGGAGCAGTCCATTAACACTGTGTTTGGGGAAACTGAGAAGGGCTTCTTTGGATCACATTGAGGCCTACGCTGATAAAGGAAATTTCATCCGTTCAAAACGTGAAAGAAGCTTACTGAGAAAATTATTTCTAATCTGTGAGTTCAACTCACAGAGTTACAACCTCTGCCTCAAGAAGCAGTTTGCTAACACTCTTTTCGTGGAATCTGCAAAGTGATATTTGGGAACCTATTGGGTCCCATGGTGATAAAGGAAATATCCTCACATAATAACTAAAGAGAAGCTTTCTGAGAAACTGCATTGCCATGTGTGAATGCAACTCACAGAGTTACACGTTTCTCTTCAATGATCAGTCTGTTAGCACAGTTTTCTGGAAATCTGCAATTAGATACTTCCTAGCGCAATGAACATTACAGTGACAAAGGAAATATCCACAGATGAAAACTAGAAAGAAGCTTTCTTAGAAACTTCTTGGTGATGTGTGAATTCATCTCACAGAGTTACACTTATGTTTCGTGGAGCAGTCCATTAACACTGTCTTTGAGGAATCTGAGAAGGGCTTCTTTGGTTCACATTGAGGCCAACGCTGATAAAGGAAATTTCATCCGTTCAAAATGTGAAAGAAGCTTTCTGAGAAACTTCTTTCTGATCTGTGAGTTCATCTCACAGAGTTAAAACCTCTGCCTCAAGAAGCAGTTTGCTAACACTCTTTTCGTGAAATCTGCAAAGTGATATTTGGGAACCTATTGGGTCCCATGGTGATAAAGGAAATATCCTCACATAATAACTAAAGAGAAGCTTTCTGAGAAACTGCATTGCCATGTGTGAATGCAACTCACAGAGTTACACGTTTCTCTTCAATGATCAGTCTGTTAGCACAGTTTTCTGGAAATCTGCAATTAGATACTTCCTAGCGCAATGAACATTACAGTGACAAAGGAAATATCCACAGATGAAAACTAGAAAGAAGCTTTCTTAGAAACTTCTTGGTGATGTGTGCATTCGTCTCACAGAGTTACACTTATGTTTCGTGGAGCAGTCCATTAACACTGTCTTTGAGGAATCTGAGAAGGGCTTCTTTGGATCACATTGTGGCCTACGCTGATAAAGGAAATTTCATCCGTTCAAAACGTGAAAGAAGCTTTCTGAGAAACTTCTTTCTGATCTGTGAGTTCATCTCACAGTGTTACAACCTCTGCCTCAAGAAGCAGTTTGCTAACACTCTTTTCGTGGAATCTGCAATATGATATTTGGGAGCCTATAGGGGCCCATGGTGATAAAGGAAATATCCTCACATAATAACTAAAGAGAAGCTTTCTGAGAAGCTGCATTGCCATGTTGAATGCAACTCACAGAATTACACGTTTCTCTTCAGTGATCAGTTTGTTAGCACAGTTTTCTGGAAATCTGCAATTAGATACTTCATAGCGCAATGAACATTACAGTGACAAAGGAAATATCCACAGATGAAAACTAGAAAGAAGCTTTCTTACTAATTTCTTGGTGATGTGTGAATTCACTTCACAGAGTTACACTTATGTTTCGTGGAACAGTCCATTTACACTGTCTTCGGGGATACTGAGAAGGGTTTCTTTGTATCACATTGAGGCCTACGCTGATAAAGGAAATTTCATCCGTTCAAAACGTGAAAGAAGCTTTCTGAGAAACTTCTTTCTGATCTGTGAGTTCATCTCACAGAGTTACAACCTCTGCCTCAAGATGCAGTTTGCTAACATTCTTTTCGTGGAATCTGCAATATGATCTTTGGGAGCCTATTGGGGCCCATGGTGATAAAGGATATATCCTCACATAATAACTAAAGAGAAGCTTTCTGAGAAACTGCATTGCCATGTGTGAATGCAACTCAGAGGGTTACACGTTTCTCTTCAGTGATCAGTTTGTTAGCACAGTTTTCTGGAAATCTGCAATGAGATACTTCATAGCGCAATGAACATTACAGTGACAAAGGAAATATCCACAGATGAAAACTAGAAAGAAGCTTTCTTAGAAACTTCTTGGTGATGTGTGCATTCGTCTCACAGAGTTACACTTATGTTTCGTGGAGCAGTCCATTAACACTGTCTTTGAGGAATCTGAGAAGGGCTTCTTTGGTTCACATTGAGGCCAACGCTGATAAAGGAAATTTCATCCGTTCAAAATGTGAAAGAAGCTTTCTGAGAAACTTCTTTCTGATCTGTGAGTTCATCTCACAGAGTTAAAACCTCTGCCTCAAGAAGCAGTTTGCTAACACTCTTTTCGTGAAATCTGCAAAGTGATATTTGGGAACCTATTGGGTCCCATGGTGATAAAGGAAATATCCTCACATAATAACTAAAGAGAAGCTTTCTGAGAAACTGCATTGCCATGTGTGAATGCAACTCAGAGGGTTACACGTTTCTCTTCAGTGATCAGTTTGTTAGCACAGTTTTCTGGAAATCTGCAATTAGATACTTCATAGCGCAATGAACATTACAGTGACAAAGGAAATATCCACAGATGAAAACTAGAAAGAAGCATTGTTAGAAACTTCTTGGAGATGTGTGAATTCCTCTCACAGAGTTACACTTATGTTTCGTGGAACAGTCCATTAACACTGTGTTTGGGGAAACTTAGAAGGGCTTCTTTGGATCACATTGAGGCCTACGCTGATAAAGGAAATTTCATCCGTTCAAAACGTGAAAGAAGCTTTCTGAGAATCTTCTTTCTGATCTGTGAGTTCATCTCACAGAGTTACAACCTCTGCCTCAAGAAGCAGGTTGCTAACACTCTTTTCGTGAAATCTGCAAAGTGATATTTGTGAGCCTATTGGGGCCCATGGTGATAATGGAAATATCCTCACATAATAACTAAAGAGAAGCTTTCTGAGAAATTGCATTGCCATGTGTGAATGCAACTCACAGAGTTACACGTTTCTCTTCAGTGATCAGTTTGTTAGCACAGTTTTCTGGAAATCTGCAATTAGATACTTCATAGCGCAATGAACATTACAGTGACAAAGGAAATATCCACAGATGAAAACTAGAAAGAAGCTTTCTTAGAAACTTCTTGGTGATGTGTGAATTCATCTCACAGAGTTACACTTATGTTTCGTGGAGCAGTCCATTAACACTGTCTTCGGGGAAACTGAGGAGGGCTTCTTGGGATCACATTGAGGCCTACGCTGATAAAGGAAATTTCATCCGTTCAAAACGTGAAAGAAGCTTTCTGAGAAACTTCTTTCTGATCTGTGAGTTCATCTCACAGACTTACAACTTCTGCCTCAAGAAGCAGTTTGCTAACACTCATTTCGTGGAATCTGCAAAGTGATATTTGGGAGCCTATTGGGGCCCATGGTGATAAAGGATATATCCTCACATAATAACTAAAGAGAAGCTTTCTGAGAAACTGCATTGCC
Organism: Rhinopithecus roxellana; assembly: GCF_007565055.1. Lineage (NCBI taxonomy): Eukaryota > Metazoa > Chordata > Mammalia > Primates > Cercopithecidae > Rhinopithecus > Rhinopithecus roxellana. The sequence continues at coordinate 110,012,237 of NC_044558.1, forward strand.
ATGTGTGAATGCAACTCACAGAGTTACACGTTTCTCTTCAGTGATCAGTTTGTTAGCACTGTTTTCTGGAAATCTGCAATTAGATACTTCATAGCGCAATGAACATTACAGTTACAAAGGAAATATCCACAGATGAAAACTAGAAAGAAGCTTTCTTAGAAACTTCTTGGTGATGTCCGAATTCATCTCACAGAGTTACACTTATGTTTCGTGGAGCATTCCATTAACACTGTCTGTGGGGAAACTGAGAAGGGCTTCTTTGGATCACATTGAGGTCTACGCTGATAAAGGAAATTTCATCCGTTCAAAACGTGAAAGAAGCTTTCTGAGAATCTTCTTTCTGATCTGTGAGTTCATCTCACAGAGTTACAACCTCTGCCTCAAGAAGCAGTTTGCTAACACTCTTTTCGTGGAATCTGCAAAGTGATATTTGGGAGCCTATTGGGGCCCATGGTGATAATGGAAATATGCTCACATAATAACTAAAGAGAAGCTTTCTGAGAAATTGCATTGCCATGTGTGAATGCAACTCACAGAGTTACACGTTTCTCTTCAGTGATCAGTTTGTTAGCACAGTTTTCTGGAAATCTGCAATTAGATACTTCATAGCGCAATGAACATTACAGTGACAAAGGAAATATCCACAGATGAAAACTAGAAAGAAGCTTTCTTAGAAACTTCTTGGTGATGTGTGAATTCATCTCACAGAGTTACACTTATATTTCGTGGAGCAGTCCATTAACACTGTCTTCGGGGAAACTGAGGAGGGCTTCTTTGGATCACATTGAGGCCTACGCTGATAAAGGAAATTTCATCCGTTCAAAACGTGAAAGAAGCTTTCTGAGAAACTTCTTTCTGATCTGTGAGTTCATCTCACAGACTTACAACTTCTGCCTCAAGAAGCAGTTTGCTAACACTCATTTCGTGGAATCTGCAAAGTGATATTGGGAGCCTATAGGAGCCCATGGTGATAAAGGAAATATCCTCACATAATAACTAAAGAGAAGCTTTCTGAGAAACTGCATTGCCATGTGTGAATGCAACTCACAGAGTTACACGTTTCTCTTCAGTGATCAGTTTGTTAGCACTGTTTTCTGGAAATCTGCAATTAGATAGTTCATAGCCCAATGAACATTACAGTGACAAAGGAAATATCCACAGATGAAAACTAGATAGAAGCTTTCTTAGAAACTTCTTGGTGATGTCCGAATTCATCTCACAGAGTTACACTTATGTTTCGTGGAGCAGTCCATTAACACTGTCTTTGGGGAATCTGAGAAGGGCTTCTTTGGATCACATTGAGGCCTACGCTGATAAAGGAAATTTCATCCGTTCAAAACGTGAAAGAAGCTTACTGAGAAAATTCTTTCTAATCTGTGAGTTCATCTCGCAGAGTTACAACCTCTGCCTCAAGAAGCAGTTTGCTAACACTCTTTTCGTGGAATCTGCAAAGTGATATTTGGGAACCTATTGGGGCCCATGGTGATAAAGGAAATATCCTCACATAATAACTAAAGAGAAGCTTTCTGAGAAACTGCTTTGCCATGTGTGAATGCAACTCACAGAGTTACACGTTTCTCTTCAGTGATCAGTTTGTTAGCACAGTTTTCTGGAAATCTGCAATTAGATACTTCATAGCGCAATGAACATTACAGTGATAAAGAAAATATCCACTAATGAAAACTGGAAAGAAGCTTTCTTTGAAACTTCTTGGTGATGTGTGAATTCATCTCACATGAGTTACACTTATGTTTCGTGGAGCAGTCCATTAACACTGTCTTTGGGAAACTGAGAAGGGCTTCTTTGGATCACATTGAGGCCTACGCTGATAAAGGAAATTTCATCCGTTCAAAACGTGAGAGAAGCATTCTGAGAAACTTCTTTCTGATCTGTGAGTTCATCTCACAGAGTTACAACCTCTGCCTCAAGAAGCAGTTTGCTAACACTCTTTTCGTGGAATCTGCAATATGATATTTGGGAGCCTATAGGGGCCCATGGTGATAAAGGAAATATCCTCACATAATAACTAAAGAGAAGCTTTCTGAGAAACTGCATTGCCATGTGTGAATGCAACTCACAGAATTACACGTTTCTCTTCAGTGATCAGTTTGTTAGCACAGTTTTCGGGAAATCTGCAATTAAGATAATTCATAGCAACAATGAACATTACAGTGACAAAGGAAATATCCACAAATGAAAACTAGAAAGAAGCTTCTTAGAAAACTTCTTGGTGATGTGCGAATTCATCTCAACAGAGTTACACTTATGTTTCGTGGAAGCAGTCCATTAACACTGTCTTTGGGCAACTGAGAAGGGCTTCTTTGGATCACATTGAGGGCTACGCTGATAAAGGAAATTTCCTCCGTCAAAACGTGAGAGAAGCTGTCTGAGAAACTTCTTTCTGATCTGTGAGTTCATCTCACAGGTTACAACCTCTGCCTCAAGAAGCAGTTTGCTAACACTCTTTTCGTGAAATCTGCAAAGTGATATTTGGGAGCCTATTGGGGCCCATGGTGATAAAGGAAATATCCTCACATAATAACTAAAGAGAAGCTTTCTGAGAAACTGCATTGCCATGTGTGAATGCAACTCAGAGAGTTACACGTTCTCTTCAGTGATCAGTTTGTTAGCACAGTTTTCTGGAAATCTGCAAATTAGATACTTCATAGCGCAATGATCATTACAGTGACAAAGGAAATATCCACAGATGAAAACTAGAAAGAAGCTTTCTTAGAAACTTCTTGGTGATGTGTAAATTCATCTCACAGAGTGTACACTTATGTTTCGGTGAGCAGTCCTTAACACTGTCTTTGGGGAAACTGAGAAGGGCTCTTTGGATCACATTGAGGCCTACGCTGATAAAGGAATTTCATCGGTTCAAAAACGTGAAAGAAGCTTTCTGAGAAAATTCTTCTGATCTGTGAGTTCATCTCACAGAGTTACACATCTGCCTCAAGAAGCAGTTTGCTACCCTCTTTTCGTGGGAATCTGCAAAGTGATATGGAGCCTATTGGGGCCCATGTTGATAAGGAAATATCCTCACATAATAACTAAAGAGAAGCTTTCAGAAGAAACTGCATTGCCATGTGTGAATGCAACTCACAGAGTTACACCTTCTCTTCACTGATCAGTTGTTAGCACAGTTTTCTGGAAATCTGCAATTAGATACTTCATAGCGGCAATGAACATTACAGTGACAAAGGAAATATCCACAGATGAAAACTATAAAGAAGCTTTTTAATAACCTTCTTGGAGATGTGTGAATTCGTCTCACAGAGTTACACTTATGTTTCGTGGACAGTCCATTAACACTCTGTTTGGGGAAACTGAGAAGGCTTCTTTGGATCACATTGAGCCTACGCTGATAAAGGAAGTTCATCCGTTCAAAACGTGAAAGAAGCTTTCTGAGAAACTTCTTTCTGATCTGTGAGTTCATCTCACAGAGTTACAACCTCTGCCTCAAGAAGCAGGTTGCTAACACTCTTTTCGTGGAATCTGCAAGTGATATTTGGGAGCCTATTGGGGCCCATGGTGATAAAGGAATATCCTCACATAATAACTAAAGAGAAGCTGTCTGAGAAATTGCATTGCCATGTGTGAATGCAACTCACAGAGTTACACGTTTCTCTTCAGTGATCAGTTTGATAGCACAGTTTTCTGGAAATCTGCAATTAGATACTTCATTGCGCAATGAACATTACAGTGACAAAGGAAATATCCACAGATGAAAACTAGAAAGAAGCTTTCTTAGAAACTTCTTGGTGATGTGTGAATTCATCTCACAGAGTTACACTTATATTTCGTGGAGCAGTCCATTAACACTGTCTTCGGGGAAACTGAGGAGGGCTTCTTTGGATCACATTGAGGCCTACGCTGATAAAGGAAATTTCATCCGTTCAAAACGTGAAAGAAGCTTTCTGAGAAACTTCTTTCTGATCTGTGAGTTCATCTCACAGACTTACAACTTCTGCCTCAAGAAGCAGTTTGCTAACACTCATTTCGTGGAATCTGCAAAGTGATATTGGGAGCCTATAGGAGCCCATGGTGATAAAGGAAATATCCTCACATAATAACTAAAGAGAAGCTTTCTGAGAAACTGCATTGCCATGTGTGAATGCAAACTCACAGAGTTACACGTTTCTCTTCAGTGATCAGTTTGTTAGCACTGTTTTCTGGAAATCTGCAATTAGATACTTCATAGCCCAATGAACATTACAGTGACAAAGGAAATATCCACAGATGAAAACTAGATAGAAGCTTTCTTAGAAACTTCTTGGTGATGTCCGAATTCATCTCACAGAGTTACACTTATGTTTCGTGGAGCAGTCCATTAACACTGTCTTTGAGGAATCTGAGAAGGGCTTCTTTGGATCACATTGTGGCCTACGCTGATAAAGGAAATTTCATCCGTTCAAAACGTGAAAGAAGCTTTCTGAGAAACTTCTTTCTGATCTCTGAGTTCATCTCACAGAGTAACAAACTCTGCCTCAAGAAGCAGTTTGCTAACACTCTTTTCGTGGAATCTGCAATCAAATAATATAAGAGAAGCTTTCTGAGAAACTGCATTTCCAAGTGTGAATGCAACTCACAGAGTACACGTTTCTCTTCAGTGATCAGTTTGTTAGCACAGTTTTCTGGAAATCTGCAATTAGATAATCCATAGCGCAAGAACATTACCGTGAAAGGAAATATCCACAGATGAAAACTAGAAAGAAGCTTTCTTAGAAACTTCTGTGATGTGTGAATTCATCTCACAGAGTACACTTATGTTTCGTGGAGCAGTCCTTAACACTTCTTTGAGGAATCTGAGAAGGGCTCTTTGGATCACATTGAGGCCTACGCTGATAAAGGAAATTTCATCGTTCAAAACGTGAAAGAAGCTTTCTGAGAAACTTTTTCTGATTGTGAGTTCATCTCACAGAGTTACAACCTCGCCTCAAGAAGCAGTTTGCTAACACTCTTTTCGTGGAATTGCAAAGTGATATGGGAGCCTATGGGGGCCATGGTGATAAAGGAAATATCCTCACATAATAACTAAAGAGAAGCTTTGAGAAACTGCATTGCCATGTGAATGCAACTCCAAGTTACACGTTTCTCTTCGTGATCAGTTTGTTGCACCGTTTTCTGGAAATCGCAATTGATACTCAAGCGCAATGAACATTACAGTGACAAAGGAAATATCCACAGATGAAAACTAGAAAGAAGCTTTCTTTGAAACTCTTGGTGATGTGTGAATTCATCTCACAGAGTACACTTATTTGTTGGAGCAGTCCATAACACTCTTTGAGGAATTGAGAAGCTTCTTTGGTCACATTGAGCCTACGCTGATAAAGGAAATTTCATCCGTTCAAAACGTGAAAGAAGCTTCTGAGAAATTCTTTCTGATTGTGGTTCATCTCAAGAGTTACAACCTCTGCCTCAAGAAGCAGTTTGCAACACTCTTTTCGTGAATCTGCAAAGTGATATGGGAGCCTATTGGGGCCCATGGTGATAAAGGAAATATCCTCACATAATACCTAATCAGTGATCAGTTTGTTAGCACGTTTCTGGAAATCTGCAATTAGATACTTCATAGCGCAATGAACATTACAGTGACAAAGGAAATATCCACAGATGAAAACTAGAAAGAAGCTTTCTTAGAAACTTCTTGGTGATGTGAATTCATCTCACAGAGTTACACTTATGTTTCGTGGAGAAGTCCATTAACACTGTCTTTGAGGAATCTGACAAGGGCTTCTTTGGATCACATTGAGGCCTACGCTGATAAAGGAAATTTCATCCGTTCAAAACGTGAAAGAAGCTTTCTGAGAAACTTCTTTCTGATCTGTGATTCATCTCACAGAGTTACAACTCTGCCTCAAGAAGCAGTTTGCTAACACTCTTTTCGTGGAATCTGCAAAGTGATATTTGGGAGCCTATTGGGGCCCATGGTGATAAAGGAAATATCCTCACATAATAACTAAAAGAAGCTTTCTGAGAAACTGCATTGCCATGTGTGAATGCAACTCACAGAGTTACACGTTTCTCTTCAGTGATATCAGTTTGTTAGCACAGTTTTCTGGAAATCTGCAATTAGATACTCATAGCGCAATGAACATTACAGTGACAAAGGAAATATCCACAGATGAAAACTAGAAAGAAGCTTTCTTAGAAACTTCTTGTGATGTGTGAATTCATCTCACAGAGTTACACTTATGTTTCGTGGGCAGTCCCATTAACACTGTCTTTGAGGAATCTGAGAAGGCTTCTTTGGATCACATTGAGGCTACGCTGATAAAGGAAATTTCATCCGTTCAAAACGTGAAAGAAGCTTTCTGAGAAACTTCTTTCTGATCTGTGAGTTCATCTCACAGAGTTACAACCTTTGCCTCAAGAAGCAGTTTGCTAACACTCTTTTCGTGGAATCTGCAAAGTGATATTTGGGAGCCTTTGGCGCCCATGGTGATAAAGGAAATATCCTCACATAATAACTAAGAGAAGCTTTCTGAGAAACTGCATTGCCAATGTGGAATGCAACTCACAGAGTTACACGTTTCTCTTCAGTGATCAGTTTGTTAGCACAGTTTTCTGGAAATCTGCAATTAGATACTTCATAGCGCAATGAACATTACAGTGACAAAGGAAATATCCACAGATGAAAACTAGAAAGAAGCTTTCTTAGAAACTTCTTGGTGATGTGTGAATTCATCTCACAGAGTTACACTTATGTTTCGTGGAGCAGTCCATTAACACTGTCTTTGAGGAATCTGAGAAGGGCTTCTTTGGATCACATTGAGGCCTACGCTGATAAAGGAAATTTCATCCGTTCAAAACGTGAAAGAAGCTTTCTGAGAAACTTCTTTCTGATCTGTGAGTTCATCTCACAGAGTTACAACCTCTGCCTCAGAAAGCAGTTTGCTACACTCTTTTCGTGGAATCTGCAAAGTGATATTTGGGAGCCTATTGGGCCCATGGTGATAAAGGAAATATCCTCACATAATAACTAAAGAGAAGCTTTCTGAGAAACTGCATTGCCATGTGTGAATGCAACTCACAGAGTTACACGTTTCTCTTCAGTGATCAGTTGTTAGCACAGTTTTCTGGAAATCTGCAATTAGATACTTCATAGCGCAATGAACATTACAGTGACAAAGGAAATATCCACAGATGAAAACTAGAAAGAAGCTTTCTTAGAAACTTCTTGGTGATGTGTGAATTCATCTCACAGAGTTACACTTATGTTCGTGGAGCAGTCCATTAACACTGTCTTTGAGGAATCTGAGAAGGGCTTCTTTGGATCACATTGAGGCCTACGCTGATAAAGGAAATTTCATCCGTTCAAAACGTGAAAGAAGCTTTCTGAGAAACTTCTTTCTGATCTGTGAGTTCATCTCACAGAGTACAACCTCTGCCTCAAGAAGCAGTTTGCTAACACTCTTTTCGTGGAATCTGCAAAGTGATATTTGGGAGCCTATTGGGGCCCATGGTGATAAAGGAAATATCCTCACATAATAACTAAAGAGAAGCTTTCTGAGAAACTGCATTGCCATGTGTGAATGCAACTCACAGAGTTACACGTTTCTCTTCAGTGATCAGTTTGTTAGCACAGTTTCTGGAAATCTGCAATTAGATCTTCATAGCGCAATGAACATTACAGTGACAAGGAAATATCCACAGATGAAAACTAGAAAGAAGCTTTCTTAGAAACTTCTTGGTGATGTGTGAATTCATCTCACAGAGTTACACTTATGTTTCGTGGAGCAGTCCATTAACACTGTCTTTGAGGAATCTGAGAAGGGCTTCTTTGGATCACATTGAGGCCTACGCTGATAAAGGAATTTCATCCGTTCAAAACGGAAGAAGCTTTCTGAGAAACTTCTTCTGATCTGTGAGTTCATCTCACAGAGTTACAACCTCTGCCTCAAGAAGCAGTTTGCTAACACTCTTTTTCGTGGAATCTGCAAAGTGATATTGGGAGCCTATTGGGGCCCAGGGTGATAAAGGTAATATCCTCACATAATAACTAAAGAGAAGCTTCTGAGAAACTGCATTGCCAATGGTGATGCAACTCACAGAGTTACACGTTTCTCTTCAGTGATCAGTTTGTAGCACAGTTTTCTGGAAATCTGCAGATTAGATACTTCATAGCGCAATGAACCTTATCAGTGACAAAGGAAATATCCACAGATGAAAACTAGAAAGAAGCTTTCTTAGAACTTCTTGGTGATGTGTGAATTCATCTCACAGAGTTACACTTATGTTTCGTGGAGCAGGTCCATAACACTGTCTTTGAGGATCTGAGAAGGGCTTCTTTGGATCACATGAGGCCTACGCTGATAAAGGAAATTTCATCCGTTCAAAACGTGAAAGAAGCTTTCTGAGAAACTTCTTTCTGATCTGTGAGTTCATCTCACAGAGTTACACCTCTGCCTCAAGAAGCACGTTTGCTAACACTCTTTTCGTGGAATCTGCAAAGTGATATTTGGGAGCCTATTGGGGCCCATGGTGATAAAGGAAATATCCTCACATAATAACTAAAGAGAAGCTTTCTGAGAAAACTGCATTGCCAGTGTGAATGCAACTCACAGAGTTACACGTTTCTCTTCAGTGATCAGTTTGTTAGCACAGTTTTCTGGAAATCTGCAATTAGATACTTCATAGCGCAATGAACATTACAGTGACAAAGGAAATATCCACAGATGAAAACTAGAAAGAAGCTTTCTTAGAAACTTCTTGGTGATGTGTGAATTCATCTCACAGAGTTACACTTATGTTTCGTGGAGCAGTCCATTAACACTGTCTTTTGAGGAATCTGAGAAGGGCTTCTTTGGATCACATTGAGGCCTACGCTGATAAAGGAAATTTCATCCGTTCAAAACGTGAAAGAAGCTTTCTGAGAAACTTCTTTCTGATCTGTGAGTTCATCTCACAGAGTTACAACCTCTGCCTCAAGAAGCAGTTGCTAACACTCTTTTCGTGGAATCTGCAAAGTGATATTTGGGAGCCTATTGGGGCCCATGGTGATAAAGGAAATATCCTCACATAATAACTAAAGAGAAGCTTTCTGAGAAACTGCATTGCCAATGTGTGAATGCAACTCACAGAGTTAACACGTTCTCTTCAGTGATCAGTTTGTTAGCACAGTTTTCTGGAAATCTGCAATTAGATACTTCATAGCGCAATGAACATTACAGTGACAAAGGAAATATCCACAGATGAAAACTAGAAAGAAGCTTTCTTAGAAACTTCTTGGTGATGTGTGAATTCATCTCACAGAGTACACTTATGTTTCGTGGGAGCAGTCCATTAACACTGTCTTTGGAGGAATCTGAGAAGGGCTTCTTTGGATCACATTGAGGCCTTACGCTGATAACGGAAATTTCATCCGTTCAAAAACGTGAAAGAAGCTTTTCTGAGAAACTTCTTTCTGATCTGTGAGTTCATCTCACAGAGTTACAACCTCTGCCTCAAGAAGCAGTTTGCTAACACTCTTTTCGTGGAATCTGCAAAGTGATATTTGGGAGCCTATTGGGGCCCATGGTGATAAAGGAAATATCCTCACATAATAACTAAAGAGAAGCTTTCTGAGAAACTGCATTGCCAGTGTGAATGCAACTCACAGAGTTACACGTTTCTCTTCAGTGATCAGTTTGTTAGCACAGTTTTCTGGAAATCTGCAATTAGATACTTCATAGCGCAATGAACATTACAGTGACAAAGGAAATATCCACAGATGAAAACTAGAAAGAAGCTTTCTTAGAAACTTCTTGGTGATGTGTGAATTCATCTCACAGAGTTACACTTATGTTTCGTGGAGCAGTCCATTAACACTGTCTTTGAGGAATCTGAGAAGGGCTTCTTTGGATCACATTGAGGCCTACGCTGATAAAGGAAATTTCATCCGTTCAAAACGTGAAAGAAGCTTTCTGAGAAACTTCTTTCTGATCTGTGAGTTCATCTCACAGAGTTACAACCTCTGCCTCAAGAAGCAGTTTGCTAACACTCTTTTCGTGGAATCTGCAAAGTGATATTTGGGAGCCTATTGGGGCCCATGGTGATAAAGGAAATATCCTCACATAATAACGAAAGAGAAGCTTTCTGAGAAACTGCATTGCCAAGTGTGAATGCAACTCACAGAGTTACACGTTCTCTTCAGTGATCAGTTTGTTAGCACAGTTTTCTGGAAATCTGCAATGAGATACTTCATAGCGCAATGAACATTACAGTGACAAAGGAAATATCCACAGATGAAAACTAGGAAAGAAGCTTTTCTTAGAAACTTCTTGGTGATGTGTGAATTCATCTCACAGAGTTACACTTATGTTTCGTGAGCAGTCCATTAACACTGTCTTTGAGGAATCTGAGAAGGGCTTCTTTGGATCACATTGAGGCCTACGCTGATAAAGGAAATTTCATCCGTTCAAAACGTGAAAGAAGCTTTCTGAGAAACTTCTTTCTGATCTGTGAGTTCATCTCACAGAGTTACAACCTCTGCCTCAAGAAGCAGTTTGCTAACACTCTTTTCGTGGAATCTGCAAAGTGATATTTGGGAGCCTATTGGGGCCCATGGTGATAAAGGAAAATATCCTCACATAATAACTAAAGAGAAGCTTTCTGAGAAACTGCATTGCCAGTGTGAATGCAACTCACAGAGTTACACGTTTCTCTCAGTGATCAGTTTGTTAGCACAGTTTTCTGGAATCTGCAATTAGATTACTTATAGCGCAATGAACATTACAGTGACAAAGGAAATATCCACAGATGAAAACTAGAAAGAAGCTTTCTTAGAAACTTCTTGGTGATGTGTGAATTCATCTCACAGAGTTACACTTATGTTTCGTGGAGCAGTCCATTAACACTGTCTTTGAGGAATCTGAGAAGGGCTTCTTTGGATCACATTGAGGCCTACGCTGATAAAGGAAATTTCATCCGTTCAAAACGTGAAAGAAGCTTTCTGAGAAACTTCTTTTCTGATCTGTGAGTTCATCTCACAGAGTTACAACCTCTGCCTCAAGAAGCAGTTTGCTAACACTCTTTCGTGGAATCTGCAAAGTGATATTGGGAGCCTATTGGGGCCCATGGTGATAAAGGAAATATCCTCACATAATAACTAAAGAGAAGCTTTCTGAGAAACTGCATTTCCAATGTGAATGCAACTCACAGAGTTACACGTTTCTCTTCAGTGATCAGTTTGTTAGCACAGTTTTCTGGAAATCTGCAATTAGATACTTCATAGCGCAATGAACATTACAGTGACAAACGAATATCCACAGATGAAAACTAGAAAGAAGCTTTCTTAGAAACTTCTTGGTGATGTGTGAATTCATCTCACAGAGTTACACTTATGTTTCGTGGAGCAGTCCATTAACACTGTCTTTGAGGAATCTGACAAGGGCTTCTTTGGATCACATTGAGGCCTACGCTGATAAAGGAAATTTCATCCGTTCAAAACGTGAAAGAAGCTTTCTGAGAAACTTCTTTCTGATCTGTGAGTTCATCTCACAGAGTTACAACCTCTGCCTCAAGAAGCAGTTGCTAACACTCTTTTCGTGGAACTGCAAAGTGATATTTGGGAGCCTATTGGGGCCCATGGTGATAAAGAAATATCCTCACATAATAACTAAAGAGGAAGCTTTCTGAGAAACTGCATTTGCCGGTTGAATGCAACTCACAGAGTTACACGTTTCTCTTCAGTGATCAGTTGTTAGCACAGTTTTCCCTGGAAATCTGCAATTAGATACTTCATAGCGCAATGAACATTACAGTGACAAAGGAAATATCCACAGATGAAAACTAGAAAGAAGCTTCTTAGAAACTTCTTGGTGATGTGTTGAATTCATCTACACAGACAGTTACACTTATGTTTCGTGGAGCAGTCCATTAACAACTGTCTTTGAGGAATCTGGCGAAGGGCTTCTTTGGATCACATTGAGGCCGACGCTGATAAAGGAAATTTCATCCGTTCAAAACGTGAAAGAAGCTTTCTGAGAACTTCTTTCTGATCTGTGAGTTCATCTCACAGAGTTTACAACCTCTGCCTCAAGAAGCAGTTTGCTAACACTCTTTTCGTGGAATCTGCAAAGTGATATTTGGGAGCCTATTGGGGCCCATGGTGATAAAGGAAATATCCTCACATAATAACTAAAGAGAAGCTTTCTGAGAAAACTGCATTGCAGTTGTGAATGCAACTCACAGAGTTACACGTTTCTCTTCAGTGATCAGTTTGTTAGCACAGCTTTTCTGGAAATCTGCAATTAGATACTTCATAGCGCAATGAACATTACAGTGACAAAGGGAAATATCCACAGATGAAAACTAGAAAGAAGCTTTCTTAGAAACTTCTTGGTGATGATGTGAATTCATCTCACAGAGGTTACACTATGTTTCGTGGAGCAGTCCCATTAACACTGTCTTTGAGGAATCTGGAGAGGGCTTCTTTGTATCACATTGAGGCGACGCTGAATAAAGGAAATTTCATCGTTCAAAACCGTGAAAGAAGCTTTCTGAGAAACTACTCTTTCTGATCTGTGAGTTCATCTCACAGAGTTACAACCTCTGCCTCAAGAAGCAGTTTGCTAAACTCTTTTCGTGGAATCTGCAAAGTGATATTTGGACGGCCTATTGGGGCCCATGGTGATAAAGGACATATCCTCACATAATAACTAAAGAGAAGCTTCTGAGAAACTGATTGCCAAGTGTGAATGCAACTCACAGAGTTACCGTTTCTCTTCAGTGATCAGTTTGTTAGCACAGTTTTCTGGAAATCTGCAATTAGATACTTCATAGCGCAATGAACATACAGTGACAAAGGAAATATCCACAGATGAAAACTAGAAGAAGCTTTCTTAGAAACTTCTGGTGATGTGTGAATTCATCTCCACAGAGTTACACTTATGTTTCGTGAGCAGTCCATTAACATGTCTTTGAGGAATCTAGAAGGGCTTCTTTGTATCACATTAGGGCTACGCTGATAACAGGAAATTTCATCCGTTCAAACAGTGAAAGAAGCTTTCTGAGGAAACTTCGTTCTGATCTGTGAAGTTCATCTCACAGAGTTACACCCTCTGCCTCAAGAAGGCAGTTTGCTAACACTCTTTTCGTGGAATCTGCAAAGTGATATTTGGGAGCCTATTGGGGCCCATGGTGATAAAGGAAATATCCTCACATAATAACTAAAGAGAAGCTTTCTGAGAAACTGCATTGCCATGTGTGAATGCAACTCACAGAGTTACACGTTTCTCTTCAGTGATCAGTTTGTTAGCACAGTTTTCTGGAAATCTGCAATTAGATACTTCATAGCGCAATGAACATTACAGTGACAAAGGAAATATCCACAGATGAAAACTAGAAAGAAGCTTTCTTAGAAACTTCTTGGTGATGTGTGAATTCATCTCACAGAGTTACACTTATGTTTCGTGGAGCAGTCCATTAACACTGTCTTTGAGGAATCTGAGAAGGGCTTCTTTGGATCACATTGAGGCCTACGCTGATAAAGGAAATTTCATCCGTTAAAACGTGAAAGAAGCTTTCTGAGAAACTTCTTTCTGATCTGTGAGTTCATCTCACAGAGTTACAACCTCTGCCTCAAGAAGCAGTTTGCTAACACTCTTTTCGTGGAATCTGCAAAGTGATATTTGGGAGCCTATTGGGGCCCATGGTGATAAAGGAAATATCCTCACATAATAACTAAAGAGAAGCTTTCTGAGAAACTGCATTGCCATGTGTGAATGCAACTCACAGAGTTACACGTTTCTCTTCAGTGATCAGTTTGTTAGCACAGTTTTCTGGAAATCTGCAATTAGATACTTCATAGCGCAATGAACATTACAGTGACAAAGGAAATATCCACAGATGAAAACTAGAAAGAAGCTTTCTTAGAAACTTCTTGGTGATGTGTGAATTCATCTCACAGAGTTACACTTATGTTTCGTGGAGCAGTCCATTAACACTGTCTTTGAGGAATCTGAGAAGGGCTTCTTTGGATCACATTGAGGCCTACGCTGATAAAGGAAATTTCATCCGTTCAAAACGTGAAAGAAGCTTTCTGAGAAACTTCTTTCTGATCTGTGAGTTCATCTCACAGAGTTACAACCTCTGCCTCAAGAAGCAGTTTGCTAACACTTTTCGTGGAATCTGCAAAGTGATTTGGGAGCCTATTGGGGCCCATGGTGATAAAGGAAATATCCTCACATAACTAAAGAGAAGCTTTCTGAGAAACTGCATTGCCATGTGTGAATGCAACTCACAGAGTTACACGTTTCTCTTCAGTGATCAGTTTGTTAGCACAGTTTTCTGGAAATCTGCAATTAGATACTTCATAGCGCAATGAACATTACAGTGACAAAGGAAATATCCACAGATGAAAACTAGAAAGAAGCTTTCTTAGAAACTTCTTGGTGATGTGTGAATTCATCTCACAGAGTTACACTTATGTTTCGTGAGCAGTCCATTAACACTGTCTTTGAGGAATCTGAGAAGGGCTTCTTTGGATCACATTGAGGCCTACGCTGATAAAGGAAATTTCATCCGTTCAAAACGTGAAAGAAGCTTTCTGAGAAACTTCTTTCTGATCTGTGAGTTCATCTCACAGAGTTACAACCTCTGCCTCAAGAAGCAGTTTGCTAACACCCTTTTCGTGGAATCTGCAAAGTGATATTTGGGAGCCTATTGGGGCCCATGGTGATAAAGGAAATATCCTCACATAATAACTAAAGAGAAGCTTTCTGAGAAACTGCATTGCCATGTGTGAATGCAACTCACAGAGTTACACGTTTCTCTTCAGTGATCAGTTTGTTAGCACAGTTTTCTGGAAATCTGCAATTAGATACTTCATAGCGCAATGAACATTACAGTGACAAAGGAAATATCCACAGATGAAAACTAGAAAGAAGCTTTCTTAGAAACTTCTTGGTGATGTGTGAATTCATCTCACAGAGTTACACTTATGTTTCGTGGAGCAGTCCATTAACACTGTCTTTGAGGAATCTGACAAGGGCTTTTTGGATCACATTGAGGCCTACGCTGATAAAGGAAATTTCATCCGTTCAAAACGTGAAAGAAGCTTTCTGAGAAACTTCTTTCTGATCTGTGAGTTCATCTCACAGAGTTACAACCTCTGCCTCAAGAAGCAGTTTGCTAACCACTCTTTCGTGGAATCTGCAAAGTGATATTTGGGAGCCTATTGGGGCCCATGGTGATAAGGAAATATCCTCACATAATAACTAAAGAGAAGCTTTCTGAGAAACTGCATTGCCATGTGTGAATGCAACTCACAGAGTTACACGTTTCTCTTCAGTGATCAGTTTGTTAGCACAGTTTTCTGGAAATCTGCAATTAGATACTTCATAGCGCAATGAACATTACAGTGACAAAGGAAATATCCACAGATGAAAACTAGAAAGAAGCTTTCTTAGAAACTTCTTGGTGATGTGTGAATTCATCTCACAGAGTTACACTTATGTTTCGTGGAGCAGTCCATTAACACTGTCTTTGAGGAATCTGACAAGGGCTTCTTTGGATCACATTGAGGCCTACGCTGATAAAGGAAATTTCATCCGTTCAAAACGTGAAAGAAGCTTTCTGAGAAACTTCTTTCTGATCTGTGAGTTCATCTCACAGAGTTACAACCTCTGCCTCAAGAAGCAGTTTGCTAACACTCTTTTCGTGGAATCTGCAAAGTGATATTTGGAGCCTATTGGGGCCCATGGTGATAAAGGAAATATCCTCACATAATAACTAAAGAGAAGCTTTCTGAGAAAACTGCATTGCCATGT